>NC_133529.1:73311207-73611207 GCF_048544455.1 Silene latifolia | reverse complement strand
TGAAATTTATGGGACCTAATTTCACAATTAAACAGAGTTAAGGGGCTTAATTACCACTTTCACGGTTTTTAGGTACCTTTTCAGGTTTTAGCTACCTTTTCAGTTAGTTTTACCAAATAGAGCCTAAGCTTATTTGATCAAAATTTCATTTATCTTAGTTTTTAAAAAATATTTGGTAGGTAATTTATTTACCAAAATAAGAGTAACACATGAGAAAGCTACCAGTTTTTTTTAATCCTTAGATTTATAGTATTAAATATGGAGTACTTATTATGTCATTTTACAAAAAAAAAAAACAAAAAAAAAAAGCTACCTTTCGGTTAATTTGTCAAACATTTTTTATTTAACTAGTTAACTTTTTTTTTTTTTTTTTTTTGGTGACGAGGGGTTTAATCCCCCCGGGCCCAGGCAATCCAGCGTCACCACCTGGACCATGTAAACCACCCCAATTGGGGCCGCTAACTAGTTAACTTATCAGTAATTAATTTCCATTTGCAGTTTAAGCTACTTTTTTAAGTTTTAATTATTTTTTTAGTTTTAGTATAACTCAGATATAGTATATGAATAATCTGTATGTTATTCTTTCCTCCACCCACAAATGAGAATTTGTGTTGTTTTATATGTATTGATCACTTGAATGTATATGGAGGCATTTATGATTTATATACACACTCCAATAATTATTTAGTGATTGTATTTTGATGGAATCGTAGTTTATACTTTGTGTAACCATGTAAGACTACATTACATCATTTTAACATAACATTCTAATCAAATAAATTCACTATTTACCCGACAGCTTCTTAAATTTATTTTGATGTTAGGATACAAACTACAAATGTATTAGAGGTGATCATGGGTCGGGCCCATGTGGGCTTGGGCCGGGCCTTTCTAACAAAAACGGCCCATTTGTGTGGGCCGGGCCGGGCCGGGCCAGATGCGTGGGCTTATTTAGCAAGCCCAAACTCGGCCCTTATGGGCTAATGCGGGCTTTTGGGTCTAAATGGGCTTTTTTAGGCCCTAAAATTTACGACTTATCCTAAGAAATAATTAGCGTAATACCTTCAGTTACAACTTCTAAAACATACATAGTGTATAAAATTGCACAAAATATGATGAAATGCATATGAATTGCTCTCTAAAATAAAATAATGACAAAAATCGCCACTTTAGAATTCTTAATCATGCATTCTTAGATATGATTTATGTTATGTATACTTTGTTTTATAAATCTAAAAAAATATACTTGAGTTTATAAAGAGTTGAGTATAACTTTAACGCTACTTTAATATGTTTTATTAGAAAAAATATTCATTATTAATATATATGGGCCGGGCCGGGCCAAAATTTGGGCCAAACGCTTAGCCCAAACCCGGCCCCAAAATATTTTGGGCCTTTTTAGGCCGGCCCATGGGCTTTTTTGGGCCAAAACTAAAGGCCCAAGCCCTTCAAAAAACCGGGCCGGACCGGGTAAGGCCAATGGGCTTGGGCCATTTGATCAGCTCTAAAATGTATGAGACCATAAATGGTGAGACTAAAAACGATAACTTGAACTATTACAAATGTCTGTTATCTATTTGATAATTTTAATCTACTTATATTAGGATAATTTTATTAAAATTTATTTTCAATATTAAGAAAATCTGGTTTTCTTAGGATAATTTTATTTATTAAAGTTGTTTTGAAATCTACTCCTGTTAGGATTTCTTAAAAAGTTGGACTATCTAATATCGCTCGAAAAGTTCCTACTTTATATTGATGTATTGATTGATTGATTTGGGATCGTTTTGTACAAAAAAAAAAACTTATATTTGGAATCGTTGATCTCAATAAGCTCTTTAAATTGTTAGCGAATATATAAAATAAATTTAGAGCATATTTGGCCCTATTTTTAAAATATAGTTTCTGTTTTTCAAAAGTAATTTTCAAAATACCATTTTTTCTAAAAATTAGGGTATATTTGGTTAAACTCATAATAAGTGCTTTTTATAATTTTTAGTGTTTGGCCTAATTTACTTGTTTTAGTTTATTTTTAATTCATTTATTGTTGTATAAATATATTTTCCATCAACATATATAGAAATATAGAATCATAGATAAATGAAATAGGTACGGATTATACTATATTGTAAATTATACTATAAGACCGTTGTATACACTACTACAATTTAAGGCTACGAGAACGCCCCTTAGAGAACGGTTGATAGCGGAACCGGTGTGTTAGTTTTTTTTAGATATGGCGCGCATATATGACTCCAAAAGAGAACAGTTGTTTTTTTAACCGTTCTCTTAAATTAACAAAGAGACCGGTTAAAGTTGACCAACCGTCTTAAAAGATTTTAGAGACCGGTTACTAGCTACAACCGTTCTAATTGTAAAAACAAAGAGGACGGTGGAACCTAATCACCGTTCTTATTGTTAATCCCGTTCCAAATTCTAAAACTGTTCCTTACTTCTTTCAAACACCATTGCTTTCTCAAATAAACAGTTCCATTGCTTCTTTCAAACACTGACCATCATCGTGTTTTCCCTATCTAGCACGGTCTCGCCACTGTTGTCCGTCTCGCTCGTACTCCGGCCACCACGTAGTTGTCCCTCGTCGCTCGCTTTCTCGTTCTTTGATCGTTCTTGGTCTTTGGTAAGACCACTTTTCACTACTTTTTATTATTAGTTTAAGTAGTCATGATATTTTTCACTTAATTCATTAAATTGCTACTTTAATGAATTCAATTTTTGGTCATGTATAATGAATTCAATTTGTGGTCATGTTAGGGTTAATATTTGGTGATGTTAGGGTAGCGATAACAATTTAATGGTTTACTTAATTCACGGTTTGGGGTAGGGATACGGTTAGGTTGATGGTGAGAAAGGGTTTACTGGATTTGTGCTTGGGTATTGGGTTTGGGGGAGACGATGGTTACGAGTATATAGGGAAGATGAAGGTTCGGTGGTTGGGACAAAGAGACAAAGGGCGTAGGACTTTGAAAGAGGTTTATCTGCTTAGGAAAGGTGGGTATGATGGGAGGTCAACTGTGCATCGCAAACCTTGGTTATCTGTAATGCTAATCGTAGCTAACATTCACTAGCATTGGGACTTTGGTTTTTAGATAAACTTCTTGTGGTCTTCTGGGTTCTTGTGCTGCTAATCACAATGTTGCTTGTTATCTATCATACTCATGACTGTCAAATTATCTATTTTTTTGGTTTCCCTTGTTATTTCATGCTTGATGATAGTTCTTGGTTGTTCTTATTGATGACACCTTAGGGTTATGGCTTGCTTCTCCAAAAAATGAAGTTTTTTAGTGTAACCTTAGTTTTCCATACTTTTTGTTGGGCTGCATATTGATTGTGCCATTGCCTGATTGGTGGTGCTGTTGAATGCATTGAGTGCTGTCAGTCAAAGGGGAATCAGATTGTTATGATCATGGATGGTTGATCATAATCTTCTTCAGCTTCAATGGTTGTGGGATGTTGAGAAAAAAGAGGTTGTGTGTAATGAGAGTTATGATATTATTCAATTGTTGAATAGTGGGTTGAATGATTTGGCTCGGAATCCGGGGTTGGATCTCGAGCCACCGTCTTTGAAGGCGAGGATTGAGGGGTGGAATCGGGTTATTTATCCTAATGTCAATAATGGGGTTTATAGGTTGTTATCTTTAATTAGTATGTTAGAGTTGGATTCAATTGTTTGTTATGTTGTAATTTAGTGTATACAATTCTCGAGTTATGTGATTGGTTCTGAATGTTTGCTGATTGTACTCCTTGGTATATGAGCAATTAATGTGGTATTCTGTCCGTCCCAATTATTTGTTTACTTTTGATTAAATACCTCTCGTAAAGAATAGAAAAAGTAAACAAATGAGTGAGACGTATAATGTTGTATTGACGGAATAGGAGCTATATACCACCTCAGTATGGTTCTATAATATTTTCTCTCTACACTATTGGTACGTACAATGGTACATCCACTTTAGCTTGTGCAAAAGGTATTTAAATTGACACGTATAATGTTGTATTTCAGTATTTGTGTGAAAGTTCTTTTTATGTGATGGAAGGCTTATCTGGAAAGTTTGTCATTCATTTCTATCTTAGCACAGTCTCCGTTCCATTATTTTTGGTCTACCACAACATTAAGATTGAAGAGTATGATATACGTAGTATGTTGTAAGTGATGGTCTTCATTACTAGAATTCTGCAAAGTAGTTGCTTTATACATGGAATGATCTGAACATATCCTTTCTAAGGCCAATTCTTGGAAAGCCGAGCTTTCATATTGCCATATCAATTATCAACTACATTAATCATGGAAATTAATGTGGTGTAAACCATTCTAATAAAATATAATATATAGGATTATCAAGTAAAATTCTAATTAATTGTGTTCTATTATAGTCACAATTTGACACTTTGGTCGCTTTAGGTTTTATCATAGTGACTAGCGGACTAAGCCTGCACCTTTTCTTCTCGTCATTTTCGAGTTGTTTTTTATTTCCATCAATTTCAAGTTCTTGATATTTTTGAAACCTTAATGAAAACAGTGACTTATGTAACTTGTTTAACTGATTGAATCTTGTGCTTGCTTGGGTGATTTCTGCTTGACTGGTGAATCATGCTGATGAATTCAGTCCCGAAAGAAAATTTTTACATGACTCAAATTTGGTTAACTCAAAGTTTTACATGGCTGCAAATTTGTTATAGGAGTGTCGTTTTAATATGTCCTTTGAATCATGGGATTTTGATTTTTTTATTGAGTTGGTGTATATGGATTTATTTATTTTGTTTCCGGTACAAAACATTCTTGTTGCTTATTTTTCTCCTTGTAATATTTGTTGATTTTTTCTATTATATAGATCAATATGGATCGTACGTGGATGATAGATGGGAAAAGAGGTGATCCTAAATATGATGCCGGTTTAGCTGAGTTTTATGAATTCGTTAGAAATAATGTGAAAGACGCGTCTCATATGCCATGCCCTTGTGATATGTGCCTGAATATTAAATATATGAGTTTCTCGGAAGTTAAAATCCATTTAGAAAAGAATAATTTTAATCCAAGGTATAAACTTTGGAGGTTTCATGGGGAGTCTAGAGTGGTGCAGAGAATGGAGGAAGATATTGATGTTCGGTTGGGAGAGATTGAGATTGAGTGGGAAACTCTTCCTATGAAAAAAGGTATCGACTCACCGGAAGATTCGGATTGGGATATGAATTCTTGTGATATGAATTCTGTGTCCGCTGACGAGTTTGATGATGAGTTAGAAACAATATTAGAGGATCGGTTAAGTAAAGACAATGTAGAAGAAGATAACTCTGACCAATATCCCGATGATAAAGATGACATTCTAGGTGACGATGAAGATCTCGATGTTACTAATTTAGATGACATTACAAGCATTGTATTAGAGAAGTTAAAAGACTCCGAAATGCCTTTGTATAAGAGTTGTAAGAATTATACAAAATTGTCAGCCGTTGTTAAGCTATATAATTTGAAAGCAACCAATGGGTGGAGTGATAAAAGTTTTACCCACCTCCTCGAATTATTGAAAGACATGCTTCCAGAAGATAATGTTCTTCCTAATCGTACATATGCGGCAAAGAAGATACTTAGAGGAATTGGTATGAAATATGTGAAGATTCATGCATGTCCAAATGATTGTATATTATATCGCAAGGAATATGAGAGTTTGACTCATTGTCCAGTTTGTAATGAGTGGCGATATAAAAAGAAAGAGGGGATCCCAGCAAAAGTTTTGTGGTATTTTCCAATAATACCTAGGTTGCGACGACTCTTTGCGAATAAAGAAGATGCAAAGTTGTTAACATGGCATAAAACTGCGAAGGCTAATGATGGCAAATTGAGACACCCGTCTGATGGTTTAGAGTGGAAACATATAGATGTTAAGTATCCCGAATTCGGAAAAGAACCCAGAAATCTTCGACTTGCACTCTCTACTGACGGGATGAATCCTTATGGGAATTTAAGTAGTCAACATAGCACTTGGCCTGTACTTTTAGCTATTTACAATTTACCTCCATATGTGTGCATGAAACGGAAGTATTTGATGTTGTCTTTATTGATTTCTGGCCCTAAAGAACCGGGTAATGACATAGATGTTTACTTGGCACCCCTTCTTGATGATTTGAGAACATTATGGGATGAAGGGATAGAAGTCTTTGATGCCTACCAAAATAGTGTTTTCAATTTGAAAGCAATGTTATTATGCACTATATCTGATTTCCCTGCATATGGTAATCTTTGTGGACACACTGTGCATGGGAAAGAGGCGTGCCCCTTGTGTGGAGAAGATGTTGATTCTTCTTATTTGAGGTTTTCTCGAAAGCAAACTTTCTTAGGATACCGTCGATTTTTAGAAGAAGATCATTCATATCGCAAGCTACAAAAAGCTTTCAATGGAAAACCTGATAATCGTCCATGTCCTAAGTTATTAAGCGGTCATGATGTATATCAAAGGGTGAAAGATATTAAAATTACATATGGGAAGAAGGGTTCTAAATTAGCATCTCGTGGATACAAGAGGATGTCGCCTCTTTTTGAGCGACTCCCATATTGGCGGGAACTCTCCATAAGACATTGTTTGGATGTTATGCATATTGAAAAGAATGTTTGTGACAATATTATCAACACTCTTTTGAATGTCCCAAATAAGTCAAAAGACAACACGGCAGCTAGGAAGGATATGATGGATATGAAAATTCGACCCGAGTTGGCTCCGCAAGAGAAGGGACTACGGACATATTTGCCTCCTGCTGCCCATACACTCTCAAGAAAGGAGAAAATAGAGTTTTGTGAGTGTTTGCATGGTGTTAAAGTGCCAGAGGGATATTCTTCCAATATTAGTAGTCTAGTATCAATGCGGGATCTCAAGCTTAGTGGTCTAAAGTCTCACGACTGTCATACTTTGATGCAACAATTACTAGTTGTAGCCATACGTTCCATTTTACCTAAAAAGGTTCGATATGCTATAACCAGGTTCTGTTTTTTCTTTAATGCCATATGTAACAAAGTTATTGATCCTGGAGAGTTAGAGGCTTTGCAAAATCTAATTGTCACTACTCTTTGTCAATTCGAAATGTATTTTCCTCCTTCATTTTTCACAATCATGGTCCATTTGACTGTACACTTGGTTAGAGAGATCAAGTATCTAGGACCTGTTTATTTAAGGTATCAATATCCTTTTGAAAGATTGATGAAAGTATATAAGGATTATACGTCTAATAGATATCGTCCTGAAGGGTGCATTGCTGAGCGTGCTGGTACCGTCGTTTTGGTACCAAAAATAAATACCTAAGTTACAACTAACAGAAGTCAGCGGCAAGTAGGGTCGATCTCCACAGGGAGGCAAAAATGAGATTTATCTGTCTAATTTTAGTCTATGAGTACGGGTCACAATGTGGGGGTTTGAATATGATTTCTGACTAAAGAGAATAAGGAAGAGGGGAATAAAAAGAAGGGAGAAAACAGATAAAGGGGAACAGCTAAGACAGACGGTTCACCATAATCATCCGGTCAAGTAATCTAGGTCTCAAGTCAATGCAAATACGGTCTAAGGGGTAACGAATGTCACCTTTCGGTCCTTAATTCACCCTAAAGTGTAAACAGCTTAACTTTCGCCCTCACTGCAATACCCTATTGTTCGCTACTAGTCTTGCCTCTTCCAACCTTTCGGTCCAGGTCGAGGATCACTAAGAATTATAGGTCTAATTGCGTCGACTCAATCGACGGATACAATTAACTGCACATTTAACCAACAAAGACAATACCAAAGATTAACCCAATAAATCGATTACTCTCCCTTCATAATTATGGATCCCCTATAGTCTTAACATGAGAAAATTAGCTATTCACTACCATCGAATTAACAACAACAACAAATAAATAATTGAAACTGAACATAATGATAAACTGATAAGGATTGAATAAAAGCAATTATGATAATAAATAAGGGAAGAAGGAATTCAAGCAATAAAGATGATTAAAAGATTAAAGAAGAATAAATAATACCAATACAATAATTGATCCGAAAAATAGAGAATTGAAGAACAAGCAGTCGTCCGTTCCCTCTACTGACTCCAGGGAATGAATCATTCTTCTATTAGGTCTAAACTACTCTTATTTATACTAAGTAGTATCATTATTATTAACTAAAAATAAGATAAGCATAAGATAAATCTAATTATACTCGACAATAACCTTCTCGCTGTAGCTAGTACTCGATCGAGCGATTTATCCACTCGATCGAGTACTTTTCCTGCTTTGCGCACTGAACTTCAAACGGCTGCCATTTCTTCGTTACTTGGTCAAACAGGGCGATTCCGGTGGCGTTGGAAAGCTAAGAGGACAAAATTTCATCTCCAATTGGATTCACCTCAATATCAGTTGTAGAACTCGAGATATGGATCTCCAAAGTAGGCACTAGCAATTTGAAGTTCTTCCCTTGCTCGCCTAGCTATCTTTCTTCTTTGCGCATCCCAAAATAGCTACATTCTTGCTCCAAATTCACTCTTCCTTCAAATGCATGCTAAACGGACGGTAAAAGGCTCGATTTCACTATTTTCTGGTTCATTCCTGCATATAAGACAAAACAAACCAAAGTAGCATATTCGGGGCATTTCGTAGCATAAACTACGATAAAAGCATAAAGATACGCGCATAAATTAGGCTAAAAAAGACTATATAAAATGCACGTATCAAATCTCCCCAAACCAAACCTTTACTCGTCCTCGAGTAAACTAAAATGCAACTAATGGAACGGAAATGATAACTCAGAGCTAGCTTAACTTGTCTACTTGAACCAGTTTAATGCAACAAAAATCAACAATTACATCTACAATGGTCAATACGCAAACGAATTATAAGATGTCCATAAATTAAGCTGACATATCAACCCTGCAAGACCAACAAAATCGGACTCTCACGTGGTCACTCTTCTCTCATGAAGCAAAGGGTGAAAATATATGTATAAGAGAGAAAGAGAAAACAGTCGCTCACCTAAACTACGACCTACATAACATGCATGCAACAAAGATGATAGACGATTCAAGTACTACACATACATTCCAACCAACAATGTCCGTCAGAGCTGAGGGCTTACAAATGGTATGGGAAAGTGAGGTTAAGGTGAGAAAAGGCAAAACAAATTATGGAAATGTGGAGGTAAAAGCGCCAAGCTAGTTCCTAAACAGGACCATATAAGACCGTCCGAATCTCAACTGACTGAGAAATAAACACAAGTGCCCTTCATTTGGCACAAAACTCACTACCCAATACACAATCTCCTCAAAATGATATAGATAAAACAGAGGAGTAAGACCGTCACAAGATAGAGATAAACACAGTCGGTCTCTTTTATTCATACAACTCATTTTTTTTTCATACTTTTCTTTCTTCTGAATTTTCACGTGAATCACAAATTTTTGATTTTTTTTTTTTTTTTTTTTTTTTTTTTTTTTTGTTTTCTTTTTCTATCTCACGTAAATTTCTCTTTTTTTTTTCTTTTCCAATTTTTTTTTTTCTTTTTTCTTTTCTCCCTCCTTATATACACCAACTCCAATCAAAATACACACGGCCAATCTGCAGACGGAAAAATATACCACAAAAGACAAACTAAACTAGCTTAACTAGGCAGGCTGAGTTTTGGATGTAGCTAATGGGTCAAAAAGGCAAGATTTGGCTTAAGTGGAGCTATATGGGTGAAAAAATATAAGAAAAGGGGAAAATTTATAAGCACCTCCCTGCATGTGACACCGACCACAAACCCGAATGTACACAAGTGACAAGCAATCGAATTTCATAAAAGTGCAAAAGTGATAAACATGCTATGCAAGGAGTACTACTCTCAATTCCTATGTAAACCGGTCATGAATGTCACCAGTTATTAGGCTCTAAAACTCAGAATTTATAGAGTAGGTTGCCAATTTATCAGGTCAAGTCTAAACAGTCAGCTAAATTTGAACAAAAACTCGTAGATATGCGCAAGACTCAGCTAATAACCGTCAATAAAGTGCAAGGCTCAAGTAAAAAGACAAGTTAAAGTGCAATTTTATCACGGAAATTTACCGTTCCGACTCAACCTATATGCAAAAATAAACGTGAATATTTTTTGAATTTTTTGAATTTTTTTTGAATTTTTATGAGATTTTTGATTTTTTTTAATGAAAATAAACAACAATGCATACTGAAATTAAACGTGATAACAAAAATGCAATAAGATGCAGACACAGATATGGATGCATAACCTCCCCAAACCAAACTGTACAATGCCCTCATTGTACTAAAACATGGAAAGGAAATGCAAACTAAAGGAGAAAGAGAGTAAATGCGGAAAACTCACAAGATTGCGCGAAGAAGGGACCTCCCCAAACCAGCCAGCAACATGGGAGGTCACTAATAGCTCCGAAACATCATCACAGGAAGCTAATCCAAGCAATGGGCGTCCAAAACAGCTCGATCGAGAGGAATAGTGGTCGATCGAGTGGAATAGTGGTCGATCGAGTAAAAAAAAAAAAATTTTTTTTTTTTTTTTTTTTTTTTTTTTTTTTTTTTACTCGATCGAGTGGAAATATCACTCGATAACTCGATCGAGTAAAATCAGCAGAAAAAGCTCTCGATCGAGTACAAAAAGTACTCGATCGAGTAATCTCCAGTGTATTCCTGCAAAACGCAGTAAAACCCGCAAAACTAACAAAGCAAGCATACTGATATAGTCTATGGTACGAAGACCAATTATTACACACAACCGAAATAAAATGCAATGTTTGAAAAACAACTTAAAAAAAAAATCTCCGGGTTGCCTCCCGGGTAGCGCTAGTTTCGACAGTCTCGGCTCGACCTTCTTTTTCAACCAACTACTCTAATTGAACCCAATCAAAGCAACTCAAAGCTCGCACCAACTTTGTCAAATAGGTGCATGTGCTACACAAAACTGTAAGTAGCACCATAATATAGTAATAGCATAGGAAATTGAAATGCAAGATCGTTTAAGCCTAACAAATTTCCTATGACGACTCCCAAAATCATTCACAAGATAATTCCGCCTCCAAACTAAGGGCGGAATATAAAAACTCAAAATAACCGCAGGTGGAAAATGAAGGAGCTCAACAACATTCAACTTAAAAATAACGCGAGTAGAATTTAAATGCTCAGACGGGTAAGAACTGTGAGGTGAAGGAGTCTGGTCAGCTAAAGGTGAAGGTGGATAATCATCCCAGATGCAAGGGGTTGTAAAGTCAATTGGGTCAATTGGGTCCTCTATAATAGGTTCATCTACTATATCATCGTAAGTATCCCATTTGACCTCAAGACTGTTTAAATCTACCTCCTCTCTCTCCTTATTGCTAGACTCGTCAAGATGGAGATTCTCAAAGAGAGCCTTCAAATCACCCTCACTATCAGTGCAAGAATCATAAAGGAGTTCTAAACTATCCTCATAAAAAGGATTGTCAACCACGCTAGTGGTCTCCTCTATGTCTCCGTCAGCATTTCCTAGATTGGTTTCTAAGGTCTCACCCACCCCCTCATTTGAGTCAACATGAAGAGAAAAGTTGGGTTTAAGAGATTCAGCAGCAAACCAATCAAAGAATTCTAATACCTCATTTACGGGGATTCCTTCGAAATCCCACTTACCAATAGATTCTAGGTATGCTCGCATAGGGTCATTCATACCCCGGAAGATAGTCCAGCACAATTGGAGTTCAGAAAATGCATCTCGTCTGGGCTTGAGCCACTCCAAAAACCTGGCTAAATAAGTACCAAAAATTTCGTTCTCTTCCTGCGGAAAGAGAAGAACGAAAGACATAATAACGGTCTCAAGGAACCGAAGCTCCTTGAGACAAGAAATAAACTAAATAAAAAACAGATAAAACTGCGCTGCCTCCCCGGCAACGGCGCCAAAATTTGGTACCGTCGTTTTGGTACCAAAAATAAATACCTAAGTTACAACTAACAGAAGTCAGCGGCAAGTAGGGTCGATCTCCACAGGGAGGCAAAAATGAGATTTATCTGTCTAATTTTAGTCTATGAGTACGGGTCACAATGTGGGGGTTTGAATATGATTTCTGACTAAAGAGAATAAGGAAGAGGGGAATAAAAAGAAGGGAGAAAACAGATAAAGGGGAACAGCTAAGACAGACGGTTCACCATAATCATCCGGTCAAGTAATCTAGGTCTCAAGTCAATGCAAATACGGTCTAAGGGGTAACGAATGTCACCTTTCGGTCCTTAATTCACCCTAAAGTGTAAACAGCTTAACTTTCGCCCTCACTGCAATACCCTATTGTTCGCTACTAGTCTTGCCTCTTCCAACCTTTCGGTCCAGGTCGAGGATCACTAAGAATTATAGGTCTAATTGCGTCGACTCAATCAGACGGATACAATTAATCTGCACATTTAACCAACAAAGACAATACCAGCATTAACCCAATAAATCGATTACTCTCCCTTCATAATTATGGATCCCCTATAGTCTTAACATGAGAAAATTAGCTATTCACTACCATCGAATTAACAACAACAACAAATAAATAATTGAAACTGAACATAATGATAAACAGATAAGGATTGAATAAAAGCAATTATGATAATAAATAAGGGAAGAAGGAATTCAAGCAATAAAGATGATTAAAAGATTAAAGAAGAATAAATAATACCAATACAATAATTGATCCGAAAAATAGAGAATTGAAGAACAAACGTCGTCCGTTCCTCTACTCGACTCCGGGAATGAATCATTCTTCTATTAGGTCTAAACTACTCTTATTTATACTAAGTAGTATCATTATTATTAACTAAAAATAAGATAAGCATAAGATAAATCTAATTATACTCGACAATAACCTTCTCGCTGTAGCTAGTACTCGATCGAGCGATTTATCCACTCGATCGAGTACTTTTCCTGCTTTGCGCACTGAACTTCAAACGGCTGCCATTTCTTCGTTACTTGGTCAAACAGGGCGATTCCGGTGGCGTTGGAAAGCTAAGAGGACAAAATTTCATCTCCAATTGGATTCACCTCAATATCAGTTGTAGAACTCGAGATATGGATCTCCAAAGTAGGCACTAGCAATTTGAAGTTCTTCCCTTGCTCGCCTAGCTATCTTTCTTCTTTGCGCATCCCAAAATAGCTACATTCTTGCTCCAAATTCACTCTTCCTTCAAATGCATGCTAAACGGACGGTAAAAGGCTCGATTTCACTATTTTCTGGTTCATTCCTGCATATAAGACAAAACAAACCAAAGTAGCATATTCGGGGCATTTCGTAGCATAAACTACGATAAAAGCATAAAGATACGCGCATAAATTAGGCTAAAAAAGACTATATAAAATGCACGTATCACGTGCCATCATCGATGAAGCGCTTTCTTATTGTTATACACACTTATCGAATTCTGAGTTACTTGGGATTCCTAAGAATCGGCATAGTTCGTGGATGATGGGCAAAGGTCTGAGAGGTCATGTTCGTCAAGATATGGCATTTGATAAGTGGCATACAGCACACACATATGTTCTTCATAACGATGATGAGGTACAACCTTATATTGAAGAACACATGGTTTTCTTGAAGGATATTTATCGAAATAAATTCGAGATGTGGATCGCAAGTGAGCACAACAAGACGTTTAGAGCTTGGTTCAAGGGTCGAGTGATAGAAAATTTGCAAAAATATCCTGATTATATTTCTTCCAGATTAAGAAGACTTTGTTTCGGCCCAAATACGTATGCATCTTCTTATAGTGGTTATGCCATTAATGGGTGCACCTTTTACACTCGTGAGTAAGATGACAAGAGTACGATGCAAAATAGTGGGGTTTGTGTAGAAGCTGAAGCAATGCACTTTTCTAGTTCAAAAGATAAGAATCCAGTTTTAGGTAAGATGCATTATTACGGAGTTATTGAAGAGATTTGGGTATTAGATTACACAGATTTTGAAATCCCTATATTTGGGTGCAAATGGTGTCAAAGTAATTCTGGTGTCCGTAAGGATGAATTAGGATTCACTTTGGTGAATCTTGATAAAACTGGACATAAGGAAGATCCTTTCATTTTAGCCACATAAGCAAAACAAGTGTTTTATGTCACTGATCCATTGGATAAAAAGTGGTCAGTTGTTTTATCCGTAAGGAGTAGGCGGGATGTGGATAGTTTTGATGAAGATATTGTATTTGAGGGTTTTGATCGTAATGTATCAAGTTTAGATGATACGGACAGTGTCAATACTTCGAGTTTATATACACGTGATGATCACAATGAAGGAATATGGATTAATACCGACACCCCTTCGAGAAAACGCCCTCGTGGTGAAGACACATGAGTAAGTTTTTGTTTAAGATAATTATTTAAGATTATGGTTAAAACTGCTTTATAAATACTGCGATGTCACTGACTTGTAAGTAATTTTCTACTGCATAGTTGTTTGTAGACTTTCTTTTCCATTTTCAATGGCATTAGGGCTAGCTATTATTCGGTTCTGAGTTATGATAAACTAAGCAAAATGGCTCATCATTTTTGATTGCGTTTCTTTTTATCATTTTGCAGGGAAGTTTATGCAGTGTCAATTGTGGGACCTTTTCCTATTGCTGTGACTAATCTGCTGGATCTTCAACGGCTGTAAGTGTCTTTATTAGCCTTGCTTCATAGTTAGACAGAGTCTGGTCCTTGCCAATAGAGTATTCAATATTATATGCTACTATAGTAGCGTATCATCTCAAGATGAATTTTGATGCAAAACAGCTGTGAGCAGAATTCTCCCCCAGAAACGCAAAACAACTCTCTCCAACAACGCAAAATTTTAATCAGTAAATAACAATAAATCGTAATGTTAGACAGCAGTCCGGTCCTTGCCAATCCGGTTTGACCCACTCGGGAACCTTTCACAATTCACAATAGGACATAACCTCCAGATTACAGATGAAACCAAATTCTTCTATTGGAAAGATTTTTTTTTTTTTTTGTGTAAACCACTAGTCCAGATTCAAGCTGAATAGAACTACAAGGCGGTAAATTAATCCAACCCGAGTTTTAACCTCGTTGCATTCTGAGGTTCTTGAACCTGATTTAAGTGCTCAGAGGTAGGAAACAATTATTAAGGGAGAGGGAAAGGAAAAGGGAAATGATTGATCAACATTAGTCCCATCAATATGGATCGTACCTGGACCAGCACCACAGCCCCACAGGAGACTGTAAAGCTCTCTGGATGCAGCGAGCTTGGACAAGAACATGGTCAGCCTGCTCAAGAGATTGATGTGGCAGGAACTGGTGCACTAGCTAGGGGTGTTGCCTCAGCTGTGTGTATCCTATCTCCAAACAAATTTCACCTAGTTGAAATGTACTTGAACTAAATGTAATGGTTGCATTGGTTTGAATGATATAAAAGCTTACATTTTCACCAAAAAAAAACAAAATTAACACGTCTTATTTATGTTAATATGTTTATAGAATTTGATGAATTTGTAATTTGTTAATGCAGGTTGATCGATGGGCCCACAAAGGCGTAAACGAACTGAGAATAACTCTGATGTCTCAGGCAAGAAGAGGAAAAGAAGGTGTAAGGAGAGGGGTCGAACAGTATTGGACTTAGTGACAAAAGCTCTGAAGGAGAAGAAACCTATTGAATTGGAGTGGGATAAAGTGCACAGATTGCCTACAGGAACTTTTGCTGGAACGTTTAGTAGCTGGATTGGCGTTACTGCCCGGAGGCATGTTAGTTGCATAGTGGAAACGTGGGACGATGTGGATGTTGTCCTGAGGAAAGAAATTTTGGATAGTATCACAGTGAGTATAAAAATTTGTCTTTCATATGTAAATGAGAGCATATGTTTAATCTTAAGAGAGACTTATTATTAATATAGTACAAAACTTTATTTAATTTGTCATTTGTGTAGGGCGCTTTTACCGTCATCAAAGACCGTCATGATTGGTGTCTCATAAAGGCGGGTAAATTATGGAGAAAGTGGAAATGCACCTTAGTCTGTAAGTGGTTATATGACGAAACGGGAGCAATACGGAGGACACCACCAGAATTGTATGACCACATAACACCAGAGGAGTGGAATGCGTTTGTGGCGTCTCACACTACTGAGGCATTTAAGGTAATATTCACTTACCATCATGTTTACTAAAAGCCCACCTGATGAATTTACTTGTCCACCTGAAAGAACTTAAAATTCCCTAAACTGATAACATAAGGAATTTTTTCATTTTTAGTCCTGAAAGAAGCCTCGAGAAGGTAATAAGTATTGTATGAACTTAAAATTCTATGTCAGCTAGTAAAACTACTTTGTCAGGTCAAGTTGGTAAGGTCGTTAGGAAATTATCTCACTGGTTCAAAACTAATCCAAGGGTCGCCAGTGACATGATGATTAACTTTACATTGAGGATTATACTAACTCAGAATTTTACAAAGGTGGTCCGTGTGGGCATGTGGGGCTTGCTGAGTTACAAGTTATAAGTTTGAAACCAAGGTGTTCAGAATTATGCTCAGACCCATCTCTCAATGATTACAGCCTCCCATTCATTATGGAGCTGTTTTCAGTGCTCGCATATCAACTTGAGCTCAAATTCAGAACTAAGTTTTCAGTGCTAAGAAAATCTGCTAAGTGCTAAGGAAATCTGCTAAATTAACTGGCATACTAACTGCTACTACCAAGTATTATTCTGTAAAAATTCTGACGCCTCACTGAAAAGAAATTGAAACAGCTTAATAAGGCAGAGTTAGTCCTCTAACTATTTTATGTTTTATATATATTTGTGTAAAATGTAAGGAAATAAGTGCAATCAACAAGAGGAATGCTTCGATGAATAATACAAGGTTCTATGGCTCTCGAGCAGGATATCGTGGGATTGAAGTTATAGTCGTAAGTACACCTAGACATATCTTTATAATCTTATAATTGTATGATGGAATCTAATGCTATAAACAATTATAATTTCCATTTATTTACACTTTGTTGTACTCTTCACAATGTTATTTTTGTAGAAGAAAGACTTTGCCTCCAAAGGACACGTATTGGAGAAAGTTGACCGACACTTAACTTGGCTAAGGGGTCACACGCCTACTAATGGAGATATGACCGAATATGACAAGGAAGTCGCTTTGAAAATTGTAAGTCCTTCAATTGTTACGATAATCATTATTTATTTCTAAGATTTGACACAAATATGTAATTGTATAATATAATATAATCAATGGGTGTAGAAAGCAGTAGAAAAAGAGGTGGCAGCAGGTACATTTAAACCTGAAGGACGAGAAGATATACTTGCTAAGGCAATCGGCAGACCTGAACATGGTGGCCGTGTGCGAGGAGTTCCTGATGGCATATCCATAACTGAGTATTTTGGGAGGGCTTCCAAAAAGCCGACGACTGAAGTAGAGCGTCTCAAAGAGACGGTAATTTATTATGTATACATAGAATAAGACGGTCTCAAAATATTTATTGTTTGTAAAATATTTTACTTTAAGCATGATTTGAGATTTTATTTATTGCACGCAGATAAATACTATGCAAGCACAAGTATCAAATATGCAAACGATGTTTGTGCATTTTTGGCAACCGGTGAGAAGCCAAGCCAAGAAGTATTAGAATGTTTCATGAAAGGAATGTCTATGAGTACTCAAGGATCGAAGGCTTGTGCATCTATGGATGGTTCTCATAGTATTTCAATACAAGAGAATGAGGAGCAATCCCATCAAGAGCCACACCGTAAAGAGAGTGAGGAGCAATCCCGTCAAGAGCTACCCCTTGAAAAGATGCCCCATGAAGAGCCATCTAGTGAGCAGCAGGTAACATCTTTTTATTTAACACGCACTTTGATTTGAACATAACTTATTACTATATATGTGTTAACTTATTACTATATATGTGTTAACTTAGTTTGAAGTTTGATTTTACTAAAATTTCAAGGGTTGGAGAGACTGTGAATTATCATTACCCGGAAATTTGAATAAGATGGTGGCATCAGGCTTCATGTACATGGAAAGTAAGGAGGAATCAGTAACTGTTCACGGCATTGCACTACTTAATGGTTATAAGAAAGTCGAACTTAAGAAAATACATTCTGGATTTGAAAATGCTAAGCTGCCTGTGCCTATTAGGGATGAATTGATAGTATTGATTGATGCGAAGGACTCGTATGTTCAATGGCCTCAGAATCTTATTCATATTACTCATGAGGTAATTTTGTATTTTTTAAAATTAAAAGAATTCTTTTGTACTAAGTTATTATAAATGTTAATTATTTTGACCAAAATTAATAAAGATGGAGATTGTAATGAAGAAGAAGAAGAAGAAGAAGAAGAAGAAGAAGAAGAAGAAGAAGAAGAAGAAGAAGAAGAAGAAGAAGATTCAAAGGGTTCCACCACCTTTGGTCCCGACTTTTCTGGGTGTAGAAGTTAGTGCTGAGTTTAAGCAAAAGTTAAGAACCCCGCTGATGAAATCTTTAGTTCTTGAGGCTCGCATATTGAAGACGAGCGGAGCACTTATTAACGTTCCTATTGATGACCATGTATTACACCTTGATAAATACACTTCTTTGATTTCTTATGAGGAGCTTATTCATTGGTGTGATGAAGCTGAGATAGGTGCCTCTCACATTGCTATTTTTATGAGGTAAGAACTTTTAACATTTTGTAACATTAATAGTAAGTTCCATTCTTATTTTGAATTTTGTTTAGTTCACTTATTTTTATGAACTATTTGAATAAGTGTACTTCAAATTGTTGTAGGTATTTGAGTGATCTTAGTGATACTATGAAGTCTACTAGTTTATATGGATTATTGTTGCCCGAGCCATTGTCTAAATTTGCAGCCGTAAGTGAAGATTATCGATCAGATTATATTGCAAGAGCTATGACATGTACGGAGTGTGGCAGGGGTCGGAAACTTATATTTGCAGCTTATCACGAAAGGTATACATAGACTTTCCCCTTTTCAAACTTCTATTTATTTATTCCTTGCTAATTACGTGAAAATATTCTCATTGTTCGATTTTTTAATTGAAGGGATCACTGGATGTTGGCTGCGATTAGTCCATCAGAAAGTAACGTGTATTGGTGAGATCCTGCTGGACATATGGAGCCTCCTCAGTTTTTCGTGAAAATAATTACTAGGTAAATAATGTATATTTGATATTAGTGATTACTGATTAGAATTATGTTTGAAGCGATGACTAATTTTAATTAAATGAAATATAGAGCCTTCGAGAAAAGAAACTCCATCGATCCACTAGCCGGCTTTGAGGCAAAACCACTTACATGGAAATTAATTAAGGTACGTATATCCATAGTGAAATAGAAACAATCATTCTTATTGTTCTAACTTTGTTTTCTCGAATTCTGAAAACCGAAAAAAAAAATATTACTATGGACTCAGATCCCCTATCTCATTATGGATTTTTATTTCAGTGTCCTATGCAGCCTCTTGGGAGTGTGTTATGCGGATATTATGTTTGCCGATATATGTTGGAGCTTATCAAAGGAAGATATATTAATATTACCCCAAATGTAAGTTTTTTTTATTCTTCATTCTTCAGTTCAAACCCTCATTATCATCAACCTCCGTTAAATTGTTAACCCCAACCTCAAGCTTGCGCCTAAAGCTGCTAGTGGTGCTCCTAATATTCCTGGCGATTGTGAGCCTCCTTCATACTTGCGAGTTATTTAATTTCCCATCAAATTATAATGTTTTGATGACATACATTTGATGAAAACCCATGTGCAAGATCTGAAAGAAAACCCCAAATCAACAATACCCAACTTGTAATATTCCTCATTTTCATTGATTAATTGATTAACACCCAACTTGCATAACCATTGTCCTGAACACAAGTCCACAAGTACTGAAAGTCTGCTATTATATCTAGAATTTGGAGGATTAGAAAACACTAAAGTTGACTTACTCTAGGCCATCATTCATGATCATTTACCATGCATACACTACTAAACGATCACGTTTAGCATTTCATTCCAAGTGTCGGGAACACTAGGAAGGCACCAGTGACTACAGTCGGAACCATGTTTTCGAATATGTTGCCTCGTTTCCTGGGCTAGATCCCGGTTGTACACAGATGGATGGCCGTCTCTTCGAAGAGCAGATATGTTAGTAATGTCCTGAAGGTATACAGGAAATCTCATATTTCTCAGAATCCCTTTGAGCACAAGCATTGGCTCTGTAATATGTGGACGGGTGAAGTACAACAAGGGCTCCCTCTGGTTATAGCATTTCCACCCATTTTCCCTGACATACAATAATCCTTCACTGAATAAGATGCGATCATTTCCGTTACTGTATTGCCTATGAATCTTGGTGAATGCTTGAATTAATTACCTGTTGTGCCTAGGGGACATGCTCCGAAAGATGACTTGGGTTTTTCGAGGATCAAGGTTTGAATCCACCCATTTAGCCCAAGTCGCTAGTCCTTTTTCATAAGCAACCATTGGATTCAAGTTGCTAATGATTGTGTCTCCTTCCATGAAATAATCCTTCATTTAAATCATTTTCATTTCTTTTGTTTTTTCTCATTTCTATCTTACTACTTGTTTTACTTTACACATCATATATAGTGTATTAACTACTTGGATGTATTATTTATGTAGTTCATGCTTAACGCCCCAAAGACATATACGGTTGAGCAAATTGACGAGGTGCGGAATATTTGGGCCGAATTCACACTCAATTTTAAGCCCAGAAGTAATGGTGAATGAAGACGATTATTAGAGTTTCTTGATGTTTTCATTATTTTTGTACTTAGATGCGACTAAGTGATGACGATTGAAGGAATTTATCTATGTTTTACGTATTTTGATATTTATATCCTAGCTTGTTTGTATATTTTTCAAGGATTTTTCCTTATGAATTAATATTAAATTTGAAGAACTTTGTTGCGTAAAACATGCTGGAATTTCTGAATTGTAGTGCAGGTTGAATTCTTTTGAGTTATACGATTCAATCGTGTAGGGGTTATGGTAAAAACAAAAATATTTTTTTAAAAAAATGCGAGGATCAAAGAGAACGGTTCGTTGTAAAAACTGTTCTCTTTGAAATTAACAAACAGGACGGTTGTAACATTTACCGTTCTCGTTGAAAATTTAAAACAAAGGCGCCAAATAACCCGGGAAGATTATCAACGAGAGCAGTTTATCAACGAGATCGGTTATAAAGCACAACCGTTCTGTTTGTTATATCAAAGAGAACGGTTATAAAGCACAACCGTTCTAAATGTTGTAACAACGAGACCGGGTTGACTATATATTAACCGTTCTCTTTTATCTAAGAGAACGCCTGGCCACAGGCCGGTTCAAAATACCTTTAAGAACGGTTAGAGACCGTTCTCTTTGATCATTTTTGTAGTAGTGATAGTACGAGTGCTTAAAAAGTTGCCATTTTATGTTAAAAAATGACAATGTTTTATTTTTTATCAAGTGACTATTTTTTATTAATGGTCACTTTTTAACAAAGAAATGAGCTATTTATCGTAAAATGCTCACTTTGTGTCTCTCGCAGTCTCGCTCCATACGATGGTGGCGCACAATAGTTCTGTACTTAGTACAATACTCCCTCCTATTCTAAATAACTCTCCCTATTTCCTTTTTCGTCTATTTACAACTAGTTTGAATGCCCGTGCCTTGCAACGGGATAATTAACTTATTTATAATGCAAAAAAAAAGGTTATAAGGGTTTAATGTTTACATTCTATGTCTTATGATTTGTTTACATATTATTAAAATATCTCTTTTAAAAAAAAAAGATTAATATATATACGTGAGTTAATAACATACTCAGAATTACACCATCTTTTTTGCACTTAGTTCGATATCCAACCAGATCTCGAATACCGAATACAGACAATTGTTACTCATTATATCTAATAGTTATATTTAAATTTAATAATATGATCAAGTACTCTCCATTAATATTTGTACGTTGTTTTTCTACAAAAAAAAAATTTAACATAATTGAGATACGGAAATTTCCCGTGGTACCCCTTAATTTTGTCAGATTTTTCAAGTTACCCCTACTTTTAAGAATCTGTCTATGATACCCCCTAATGTAAAGGCTGTTAAATGGACGCTAAGTTTGATGGCGTGACAATAAAATAACAATTAAAAAATAATACCCCCTTAATTATTTTATTGGTACGGATATCTCTCTTTTTTAAATGAAAATTTAATTAACTATATCATTATAATATTGGAAATTTCTCATGGTAACCTTGAATTTTGATAGATTACACATGCTACCATGGACGTTTGTTTTCTATTTTTTTTATCATAATTAAAATATGTGCAAATGATAGGAACCTATACTCTAATTATAAAATATTTTTTAACACAATTCTAATTATATTATTTAAACGTAGTATATTTACCACACCTACATTATTTTTCAATATGAGAAATAAAAAATCTATAGGTAAAAAATATAATGATATAATCTTTTAAGAGCTCTCCAAAACAATATTTAAAAGACTCAAAAGATTTTGTGTAGATGTCTAAGTTCCAAGGATGCCTCCTATTTATAATCATAGAATCACCCACCTTATGCTATATTTCGATGTGGGAAAATTTATTTTTTATATGTAGTTTATCACACCTATATTATTTTTCAATGTGGGACATATAACATACCATGAAATACACCATCTTTAATATGTGCAAATTATATGAAATATATATATATATATATATATATATATATAGGGTCAGGATCCGGTGAGAACCACTAATATAATGAGAACCGTGAGAACCATTTATAACTGTCAGATCTTAAGTAATTTAATGGCTACGATTAACTCAGCTAATTCCCACACTCACCCCCAAACCCTCCAACCCTGTCATTAATCATTTTATACATTTTTCATTCTCACCCTTCTCTTTATTTCTCTCTCAGAACGACATTTTTTTCCGTCTGTTCGAACACCAATCTCGCGAATCCGCAAAGCTCACTTCGATCACATTCCAGACTTTGTGAATTCAACTTTGTCATGCTTTTTTCATCGATGGACGCTGTGGATTTATGGAGGTAAAGACTTGAAATTGATTTAATTTTTGTGAAATTAGGGTTTATATTTTTATCTGTATTTAATTTTACGACTCATCAACTAATTAGTCGAAATTAAGGTTTATTTTCATCAATTAATTTGTATTTCATTGTTGATGAAACTTAGCTTTTATAATCATCGATTTAGATGATAATAATTCGTGGTCGTCACTTGTCGTTGTTGAATTCTAGTGTTATGTCCGAATTATTTTATTGTTCAATGAAAAACATCTCATTTGGTGAGCATATACACTTGTGAGGAGATCAGTACTTATTGTTTTTGAGTTTTACAGTTTTCCATTGTTCTCCATTGTGGGATGGATACTTAGATGCTGGGTTTTTAATTCCCCCTATTCTGTATTGGAAAGTAGAATGGTTTAGCGCCGGTGAGAGATACGTATTCCGTATTACCTTGTTATTTGCTAAGTGTTAACCCTCTTAGGCTCTTACGTTTTAAGGTCAAAATCAAAAGTGTGAGACTGACATCGAGAGTTTTTATTTCTACAGGCTCAATGATAAGCCATCATATTTTGGTTTGTCTATTATATGTTTGACTAAGTGTGATTAAGTTATTTATCAGATATGTATAAAATGTTTGTTCTTCATTTATGTGCCTAAGAGAGTGTAGTCTTTTGTATTGTACTTAAATTACAATAAAAAAGGATGTGAACTTAGGCCATTATGGGATGATGTTGGAAGAAAAAGAATAACAAAAGTAACAAAAAAATATGACTGAAAGCAGGATATACGTGCATACAGTCTGTTGTATATGTGCGGCTATTGCCTCTTAAAAATGAGTGAAGACAAGAGTCTAGGCCTCTAGGCCCTTTGATATAATCAGCTAAAAGTTTGATGTATTTCCTTTGATTCCCTTTTTTCATTGGTGGATTTTTGTGTGTCTACGAGACTTTACATATTTAATACACGTGCAAGGTTGTTTAATGCACATATATTACTTTTTCATGCATCTACAAGGCTTTTTCATACACTAATAGGCTATTTCACCCAAAACCCTTGTCATTCATTTAGGACGGGAAAGGATTTAGGGTTGGATTAGGCGAACCCTGAACCATTTCCCTTATTATCGATACGGGTTTAAATTAAAATTAGTGTCCTTAACTACGCCGAAAAAGGGTTTAGAGCTAAACCCTTTTCCAGAAAACTCATTCGAACGACCTCAAAACCAAAAAAACAAAATTTTAAATATTTCATGCATGTACAAGGTTGTTTAATGCACATATATTAGTTTTTCATGCATCTACAAGGCTACTTCATGCAATGATAAAGCTATTGCGCCCAATACTCTTGTCGTTGTTTTAGGACAAGAAAGGGGTTTATGGTTGGATTAGGCGACCCGCTACGCAGAGCCACCTAATCCAACCGTAAATCCTTTCCCTTATTATCGAAATGGGTTTAAATTAAAATTAGTGTCCTTAACTAGGTTGAAAATCGGTTTAGGGTAGAAATAGCTAACCACGCGGTACCTAAACCATTTTTCGGAAAAGTCATTCGAACGGTCTCAAGACCAAAAGATACCCTAGAGGGGTAGAGTGAACCCTTTTCGAGGGGAACAAGCTTAAAATTATTGGACCGCCTAGTGCAACTCTAAACCATTTCCCTTATTACAAGGACGAGGATAAAAAAGACAACCCAAACCCTAAAATGGGAGGCTTTATGATTTAGGGTTGGGTTAGGCAGTAACCTTGTTGTCACTTAGCTCATTTTAATGTAACAACAAGAATTTACATATTTCATGCATGTACACGGTAGTTTAATGCACATATGTTGCCTTTTCATGCATCCACAAGGCTACTTCATGCACTGATAAGGCTATTGCACCCAAAACTCTTGCCAATTTTTTTTGGACGGCAAAAGGGTTTAAATTAAAATTAGTAACTAGACCGAAAAAGGGTTAAGGGTCGCGGGGTTGGCTAATCCAAACCTAAGCTCTTTTGGTGGAAAAGTCATTTGAACGGCCTCCTCAAGTAGGACGGAAAAGGATTTAGAGTTGGATTAGCCGTCTAATCCAACCCTAAACCCTTTCCCTTATTACGAGAGGTCAAAAAGACCTAAACCCTAAAATGGAAGGGTTTAAGGTTTATGATTGGGTTAGGCAGTAACATTGTAGTCGCTTAGCTTATTTTAATGTAACAACGAGATTTTATATATTTCATGCATGTACAAGGTTCTTTAATGCATATATATTGTTTTTTCATGCATGTAGAAGGCTACTTCATGCACTGATAAGGCTATTGCACCCCAAACTCTTGTCATTCTTTTAGGACGAGAAAGGATTTAGGGCTCGATTAGACGGAGCCTCCTAACCAACCCTAAACCCTTTCCCTTATTAATATCGGAACGGGTTTAAATTAAAATTAGTGAATTTTATGATCATTGTCAAGAGTTATTTTTCATAGGTAGGGTAATAACCAAATTGCTACTCATACCTTTTATCTGATGCTCTAACGCCGTGATAAGAATGACTGAGGTTCATTGCTTGGAATAATCTGAATATACCTATACATTTGTTTATTTTCTGGCTAAATATGATCACTAATAGGCTGCAAACAAGGGACCGTGTGATTGGAATGGGCATGATGGTGGAGAGGTTTGCATACTTTACGGAGTAGATAAAGAGACACACTCACATCTATTCTCCTGAACTGTTAGTAAAGGAATCAAGCTAAATTGAAGAGGAAGTTTATTTGGCCTTGTCATGTAGCTCTAGCTTATAGTATTTGGAAAGCGAGGAATCAGGCTCACGTTCTATTCTTTATCCCTCACTCAAGGGTACATGTAAAAGAAGTTGTGCGTGACATTGAAGATAGGTTTTGGATTTTTGAGCAACAATACTGTTGCTCTTCATTCAAAGGATAGCAACTGGTTGTATAATATTAATGTTGATCTTATAATGCTTTGATATTTGTTGAAAGAAGGGATGTAATTAATATTGTGATGTTTTTGGTTACTGGTTATTAATATGTTTACATTTCACCTGGAAAGAAATTATCAGTTTTTAATATCTTTGATATAGTCATTACCGCTTCTACATTACGAATATTTACATTTACTTATTTTGAAAGCCAATTAGCTCAAATAGTAGAGCATTGTGTAATGCACAAGATGTGGGTTCAACTCCCATATTGGCTATGAAACACTGGTATTTTTTTACATTTATATTGCCAAAAACCGAAATGTATGTTCATCGTTTTTTTTACAACAGTTTCTTTACTAGTCTTTTAACTTCTGATCACTACAAAACTATTACATATGATCCCTCCTTGGCATTCTTACTGCACTCGCGAGTATAATTATGGCATGCTCGTCTTTGCCGGAGTATGATAATGGCAAGCTTAATCTTAGTTGTACTGTACTTGTACCACTTCATCTCGACAAGTTGCAATCATGTGATTTGTTATTTAATAGGCTATATGGGATTCGAACCCATATCTTTGTGCAAAATTAGCACTTCGCTCTACCATTGAGCTAATAGCCTTTAATATACACTAAACAAAGATGAAATAAGGGCTATACATAATACTATTGCTCCAAAGAGAAATCAAAACCCTTTTCCGTTACTCTAAAGATCATGGTCTAATATCTGTTAGTACACATGATCAACCGTCAGACCCCTCACCTGCATCACAACTCAAGCCTTTCACCGGCATCACAACTCAGAACTCAGGCTCCTTAACAACATCATAATTCCCAGATTTATAAGAATTCAAAATTCTAAAAGCCCGAAGATATATGTCGAGATCCAGGAGAGGGTTTTCTTAAAGTATCACGATTTATCATTTGCTACATTAAAACAAGCACAAATAAAATGATAATATTACACTTATTTTTCATAGGCACACTAAAATGTTTATAACATACATTAAAATAGGTAGTAGATACACTAAAAAGGTTAGCAATTATATAAAAAGAGATATAATCACACCAACTGCAAAATAGAATTTTTAAAAGTCTCACACAGAAAAGAAATTGCTCCACTGCTCCAGCACATATATAAGATCTTAATTAATCAACCTCAAAATTTAGCACCAAAGACAAAGACTGACTTCAACAAAAATTAATGTAATGATGAATTCAGAGAAGTTGCTACCTTCTAAATTATTTTTTAATAGTCATATTATAAATGTAAGGGCAGTTTTTATGAGGGGCTGGAGTAGGAGGAAACACATTAGCACCCTTCCGATTAAAAGACACCTCCACTGTTCCAGCTAAGCATCTAATATCTGGAAGAACTCCATTTGGAAGCGATCCAGACTTGAAATGCACATACTTCACCCTTGCCCATGGCTTTGCGTTGGACACAAATGCTCCATAGAGACAGTCTTTTTGTAATACTCCGTATTTATAGTCTTGGGGGTACTCTATCGAGTAGCCCTTACTCTGTCGAGTAAGGGTATGTTGCAGAATAAAATAGTTTCTGACCTGTTGGGCACTCGATCGAGTAGTCGGGCACTCGATCGAGTAGAAAATACTCGATCGAGTACCTTGGGTACTCGATCGAGTGTCCTATTTACGGGAGTTTTTCGCAGGTTTTGTTAATTATGCGATTAGGGTATTTAAACATAATCGTCGTTGTTTTAATTCACTTTTACCAAAACCTAAAACCTGTTTAAGAGAGAAAGCAGTCAGTCATCTTCCTAATCGCATCCTTAACAATTCCCGGAGTTCAGACGGTCAGTTCGTATCGTAGTTCGTGTCGTTGGATTCCTTGCGTCGAGGGTAAGCTTTTAATATAATTTATATAATGTTTTGCTAGGTTTGGTTAAACCCTAATTTGGGATTTGGGGGTTTTATGAATAGTAAGTAATTGGTAGTCTTTATATGTTATATGTTAGGAGGAGAATTCATAGAAGAGGCGTTTTGAGACAGCTGTAGATATCGTCTGCGTGTTGTGCTTTCCAGGTAGGATTTCCTACTCAGTATTAGTCCCATAATGGGATATTGGTGATGTGCTGTAGTTAGTTGCTTGATATGATGATTGTGTTTGTAATTGTGCTTGTGGTTGTGTTGTTGATGGTTCTCGAGATGCGTTCTCGGCTGAGTGGGGTCACTTGCGGGAGTGATCTCACGCCCTAGTTTCGCCCTTCGTGGAACCCGCCACGAAAGGGGATGTGCACATTAATGGACAGGGTTATCGCTCGTACGATGAGCGGGGCTTAGGTGGGAACGGCATTGTCCCCCATCGGGCAGGATCGGTCCAAAGGGACGATCGATATTGAGATGATGGGAGTTGGTGGTGTGTGTGTGTATGACAGTTCAACTGTCTATTTGTCTTATTGTTGTTATCTATATTGATTGTGTGATTAGTACCGACCCCGGTGTTGTTTTGTAAAACTGCGGTGATCCATTCGGGGATGGTGAGCGATATTGAACAGTATAGAGATGATCTTTGGGATAGCCGGGATGGCCACGACATGACGATAGAGTCTTCCGTTTGTAGTTTAGTATTTATTTACATTTCGATTGAGAAAGATTTTGGAATAATGTATTGTACTTTCAGTTTGGTTTTGAGGATTGTACTTATTCATTAAATTACTTATAATAAATGTTGTTTCTGTTTTGTCTATTTGATTATCATACCTCGGGCAACCGAGATGGTGATGTCTTCATACCTGAGTGGTCCTGGTAAGGCACTCGGAGTATGGGGGTGTTACACTTTTTGAGAATGAATATCAGACATAGATGGCCTCACCTGTAAAAGTTTAATACTTCAAAGCAAGCACAATGCAACGTGGTAGCATTAAACAATTTTTGACATTCCACATATCTTCCTATTTACACACATTGGATAATAGTTCTCTACTTTAGAAGGTAGGAGCAGGTACCCATGTGGGATAAGAAGTAGTCCTACAAAAGTTAGTTTTTGATAACTATTCCTTGAATTAATGTTAAGATGGTTGAACTACGCACTAATCTAGCATAAAAGTAGTGTTGGGATGTTTACAACCCTGACACATTCTGGCATACTAGCATAAAGTGGTTTTGGATGGGCTAAATCAAAGCTAATACCCGCTCAACTGCTTGAGACTTTTTTCTAGGATAGATCAGTGAATAAATACGTAAAATAAAGAAATCAAAAACTGCAAGGAACAAAATTATAATGATAGATCAGTAAATAACTACATAAATTGAATAGACTAATAGGTAATAAGCCAAAAATGCAGGTAAATTGAAAGCAAACGACATTTGAAAGCAACGAAACAAAAAGAATGTAGAACAACTAAGGAATAAAACCCTAATCAATTAATTTGAGGCATTAAAATAGTAAAAATTGAGGAATAAGAAATAAATAAGGGAAATTGAGAAATTACCTAAATTTTAAGGAATAAAGCAAGAGTATCGTGTATAATAAATCGGTTGATCATCGTAGTCTGTTGATGAAGTCACGGTAATGGCGGTTTAGTGTACAATTAGAGATGAATGCTAGGCGATGTGTGATGATACGGAAGTGAGGAGAGAGTAGAATAGAATTGCGAAGGGTTGTAAAATATCGAAGTGAGAGAAAGACAGAGGAACGAGAAAGCATAACGTGTGTGTTTAAAATGACAGTGTTGGAGTGTGTGGGTTATGACTCAGGATAGAATAGGCGAGTCAATCTATATCGTCCATATTTACTTAAAATCTAATGGCTATGAGTGGTTCTCATGGTTCTCATTATCTCGATGGTTTCACAACAGGATCCCGAATCTATATATATATATATATATATATATATATATATATATATATATATATATATATATATATATATATATATATATATATATATATATATATATATATATATATATATATATATATAAAGATACTTATAAGTCTACCATTTTAGGTTGAGTCCATGAGTCCTCATCTCTCTCTCTCTCTCTATATATATATATATATATATATATATATATATATATATATTGACACATCACAATCTCTCCTACATTCTCGATCTATCGATGAGGACTCATGACTCAACCTAAAATGGTAGACTTATAGTATCTTATATATATATATATATATATATATATATATATATATATATATATATATATATATATATATATATATATATATATATATATATATTGACACATCACAATCTCTCCTACATTCTCAGTCTATCTATTATCATTATTCAATATCATTCTCTTTCCTCCTACCTTACTTTTTCTATATCTCTCTCTTGGGTGTTGAATGCTCATTTAATCCCGTACCCTTCGCCGCTCTCCTCTCATCCTCCTTCATTCAATAACCACTTATCAACTTGAAGAGATCAAAACACAAGATTCATTCAATTCAAATCTCCCATTTTTATCACTAATAATTAGTGATAATAATATACTAATTAGCTTTTCATTTCACCACTTATTAAGGGAATCATCTCTTCCAAGTGAATCTTTCCTTATATTTCAAACTTCAAAATTCCCTTCCATATAATTAGCCTATATAAACATGTGTACCTTCTACTTAACCATGTATAACATCCACTATTATCTCTCTATCTCCCATAACCTAAATTTTAGTTTAAGTTGTTATTAGTAACAACTAAACATTTCACAACTCATTACAAATATTATATTATATTCGATATTTCACTAAATTATATAATTTGCTACTAACTTAAATTACCATGGTTTATGATCACTCCTATAACCATTTAAGGGAAATTGAAGGCAAGCTAGCACATGATCCGTATCGTTTCGACGACAATATGTCAAAATCGAACCGTTGCATGCTCGTATCGGGTCCGGTAATTGTCGGGGCAGGCCCGTCCGGTTTAGCGGTGGCGGCATGCTTAAAGGAGAAGGGTGTGCCAAGCTTAGTATTAGAGAGATCAAGTTGTATAGCCTCTTTATGGCAACTTAAAACATATGATCGTCTAAGGTTACATCTTCCTAAAAGTTTTTGTGAACTTCCCTTAGTACCCTTCCCTCCACACTACCCTACATACCCTAATAAAGAGCAATTTATCTCATACTTGGAAGGGTACGCTAGTAAATTTGACATAAACCCTAGGTTTAATGAGACCGTTGACCAAGCCGAGTTTGACCAAACCCTAGGGTTTTGGAGGGTAAAAGCAACGAAAAAAGGCGGTATGAAAGGCGAGGAAGAGGCTACAGAGATGGAGTACGTGTGTCGGTGGTTGATCGTGGCAACGGGGGAGAATGCGGAGGTGGTGACGCCGGAATTGGAAGGGTTGGAAGGATTTAAAGGGGAAATAGTTCATACAAGTTTGTATAAGAGTGGTGAGGTTTTCAGAGGTAAAAAAGTGTTAGTTGTGGGAAGTGGTAATTCAGGAATGGAAGTTTGTTTGGACCTTTGTCATCATGATGCTATGCCTTCTATTGTGGTCCGCGACAAAGTGAGTACCGTTTTCAATAGTAAACTATCGTCTCACTCATTTATTTATCTTTAATTAGAATATTATTCTGGTAAAAAATTATAAAACAGAATAAAGAAAGGGTTAGAGGAATATCGAATTTTCCCTGAATAACGCTGTTTTCCATTTTAGTAAGTCTTTAATAATGCGGTAGTTAGGAGCAAATTTATCAGATAATAATATACGGAGTATACATTAACTTCATCTAGATCTTAACCACTAAGCTAAATTTTCGAAACCATTTATATTGTGTCGAGTCGTAACATGAGATAGGTTTACGTTCATAAGAGTTTATTATAGTCACTAGGATCATCTTCAATTCTCTATTTTGATTAGGGGATGCCAATCTTGGCATTACATTAATGTAAAGGAAGAGATAACTAAGAAGATTTAGTAATTATTAAGACGGCCATCAGGCAGTGCGATAGATAAAAAGTAACCATGTTATGAAAAATAGTAATCATTTTATGTTAAATAGTGACCACTTTAAAATGATGATTATTTCAAAAGTGATTACTTTTTACCTGGTCGCATCTTGTACAACGGACTTACACTATGATTTATAAAGAAGATTAAGAGTGAGGGAGGGTGTATATAGTTCAATTGCATTCACTTATAATCATAACATCCTATTGAATGTTCAAAAAGGCTAGTGTTGGTTTAGCCTTTTAACACCCTCCTAATACACGCCCAACTTTTAATTCTCCACTAAGACAAAGAGAACTTGTATTAGCATTCGAATAATTTAGGCTTATTTTTGAAAGTAAATGGACCATACGAATAAACATTATAGTATTAATTAATTAATTAGTAAATTTGTAATGGGGTGCTTTTCTTTTTTGATCATTAGTTAGTAATAATCTTCTTAATTAGGTTGTCAATCAACAATAGATTCTCAATCATAACAAGAGCACTCTAACCATATGTTATTAGATAATTTTTGAAAATTTAGTGTGTGCGTGTGCTCTTTTGTTAAAAGTATAATGCAACAAAGAAAACTTTATTATAAACACAAGATTAAAATATTAAGCACTTGTTTTATTTGTTTGTCAAATAAGGCCAAAGGTCAGTTGAATGTATAGGAAGGGATTTGAATGTGACTTATTATCACGATCTTGATCTTTTACTATTAGGCTAAGACCTGATCTTTGATAAATACTAGGCACTTGTAGTAGTCATAATAAAAGGCTAAAATATATATTAGTAAAAATGTTTGATGGGATAGTTAGTGAGTTCAAGTTCCAAGCACTATTCTTTCATATTTTTTGCAAAATGTAAAATGTTTCACTTTCTTGGGATGCTCAAGCATGCGCAATATTTGGCTGAAAAACACACTTGGATCTTACTTGGCCAAATTCCAAGCTTTTCTTTTAAAGATGCACAATTTGCCTGGAAACACCTTGTTATAATCTTGCACTAGGGCACTTGCAAGTTTTTTAGTTCCTTTTTCCTTTCCATTTCCACAACTAGCAAATACTTAAAATCTTTTATTTATTTATATAAATGATATAAGTAGGTTGGTACAGCTAAGCTAATAGTGACGCTGACGGATTACAAGTTCAAGCTAGAATACGTATTATTAGCTCAATGATTTTATCTGATAACCTAGTTAACACTTATAATTGGTATTGCTAAGCAATAATGTTATTTTATCAGATAACCTAGCTAACATCTCTACTAGTAAACTTCTAATTGATTGAGTTTTATAAATAATACTCCATACTTGTTATTAAACTTACAATGGTTGTATCTACTATTTAATTGAAGGTTCATGTGCTACCAAGGGAAATGTTTGGAAGATCAACATTTGGATTGTCAATGTGGTTAATAAAGTGGCTACCAATAACCATGGTGGACCGACTCCTGTTAATTGTAGCATGGTTTATACTTGGTGACACATCCAAACTAGGGTTGACTAGACCTTTAATGGGACCCCTTCAACTCAAAAATTTATCTGGAAAAACACCCGTCCTTGATGTTGGAACTCTTCACAAGATTAAATGCGGCGAGATTAAGGTAATTTTCGTATGAATCAGTCTCATGATAATATTATTTTTAACTGCAAAAGTAACAAAGAAGTATAACTAAAATGCGATATTTTATATATTAATGTAGGTATGTCCCGGCATCAATCGATTATCAATTCACAATAATGTTGAATTTGTTGATGGAAGAGTGGAGAATTTTGATGCTATTATCTTAGCAACTGGATACAAAAGTAATGTGCCATATTGGCTAAAGGTATAATTATTATCGATTTGATATAATTAGAGATATATTAGGATTATATTATTAAAGATAATATTTCTCAAATGCATGTTGAACTTTGTTTTTTTTTTTTTTTTTGTAGGAAAAGAACATGTTCTCACATGATGATGGACTACCACGAAAGCCATTTCCTAATGGTTGGAAAGGCGAACACGGGTTATATGCAGTCGGATTCACAAAACGAGGGTTGTTAGGTGCATCTATCGACGCTAGGAGAATAGCCGAAGATATCGGGCAATGTTGGGTTTCTGAATCGAAGCCATCTTACTACCTCTAATCAGGATCGTTCTCACTTAATCACTTTCTTAAGCTAATTAATTAATTAATCATAATTTATTTTGACCATTTTGAGAAGTAGAGTAGATGCTAATGATGCTAATTAGAGAAAATTTGGTAGATGGGTCCTAATAATGGCATAACTTTTGGTACCAACAATGGTTCACATCCCCACCAAAAGAAAAAAAAAAAAATAGAGATCTTTATGTTGGGCTTCTGTAGAATTTGTAAATATTGTACATTAGTAATTTTTTGATCACTAATTAAGCAAGATTTGTTAGCTGGGAAGGTTTAAGAACGTGTGTCAGTGTGTGTGTGTTTGGGGATTTTTTTTCAGTTTTTAACAAATTGTTGTTTGGAAACGAAGATGTCTTAGTTTAGTGGTTAAAACGGAGGTATTGTGGGACAATAGATTTCAGGTTCGAATTCCCTCTTTCCCTCTATTGTAATGCGACTAAATACATGCTTTTTTAGACAAATAAAAAACAAATCGTTATGTGGATCGTTTACAAAGGTTGCGACTTGTAGTTTTTACTGATGTATTATTATAGTGATTTGGAGTTTGAGTAGTTTCAACTTACGAGTTGAGTTGTTTACACTTGATTATCTAAACTTTGTTTCAGATTTTCCATTTTATATGATTTTGGGTTATTTTGATTGAAATAATTTGGTTTTGTATTTAAGTTGAATCATAATTTACAAGTTATGTTAGATTAATTTAATTCGAATAACGTACAATAGTGGAATATGAAGAGATTTTCGTTTGTTCTTTAATTACATTCTAGTATTTCAATAAAAGCGGAATGAAATTTCACCTACGATAATAAATTTATACATGTTCTTATAAAGTTTTAATCTTACTTTCTTTTTATCTTACCCAAAATGTATTTGAAAATAGTTATATTCTCTTACATTTTCCCTAGTTATATTCTCTTGTTTGGAGGGAAAAGCTGAGAAAATTAGAGAAAAGTCAAAACTTGCTCTCTTCTATAGTTTTATGTGAGTGCAGCTCTAGTAACAAATTTATATCATAGTGGCAGAGCTGCTATGGTTTTGTGGTACGGGTTGTGAGTTGGATATGGGCCAATTGATTAACAGACTCGAAAAGAATAGTGTTCCCATTTGTCTAAACACAAGTTTGAAAAGAAAGGCATTCATTGATAGAAAATGGGACCTTACATGTGAGAGAGATTGTGAAGGTAAAGTTTTAACTCAAAAGATTTCTCATGTATAGGTGTTTCTCATTGTAATTTACGAGTAACTCCATATTCAATTAATTTTGGAATAAAGTCTCTTTGAACTTATCAAAATAAACTCGCTCCCATGTCAGAACGAAACTTATCATTAACTGAGATAAATAAAATAGTTACATAGCACGTTGCACCAGCTGGTCGTGGTCCAGGCAGAGGACGATATAATCCACAAACTAATGATAGGCGTTCTCTTCGTCCTCCCTCTAATACACGTACATGGTACACATGGTATATATCCCCCACATTTAATTTTGGACCATCTCAATTTGATCATTGGCTTCCATTTTTTTTTTTACTTTTTTTTTTTTTTACTGTGGTCCTATGTTAGGCTTAGGCCGTCTAAATGATTTTAGAGCTGTGAGCTATACTTGTAAATAGATTTTGAAATAATTTACGATAGTCAACCAAGAAAACATCGAACAACTCAAAATATATAAAGATATATTTTTTTTTTGATGACGAGGGGTTGAATCCCCCCGGGTCCATGCATTCCCGCACCACCACACGACCATGTAGGCCAATAACCCTTCGGACCAGGGCTGCGGTGGCCAAGTGATCATCGCCCCAGCTGGTAGTCGAACCCGAGACCTCTCAACTCCTGCACTTCTGCAAGCTTCAAGGTTTAACCCGACTACCACTGGACTAACACCACTTGGTTCGAATCACTTAACATATGAAGCAGAAACATGCAAACCGATTGCAAGGATTACAAATATAATCCCTTGATTATTCCGGTCATTTATTTATCAATTTTATTTTAACGCATTTCGGTTAATCATTTACCTTTCTATTTTGGAAATACTTTTGATGAACAATATGATCGATCCTCCACACTCAATTTTGTCTAGTTATCATCAAATAATTGGTCCTCTCATCTTTCATTGGTCATTGTACCAAAAATATAGGTAAATAAATGACAGGACGGAGGGAGTACAACCTAGCAACATTATAAAATCAAAATAACATATTACATTATACGTACTCTCTAATTGTTTGGAATTCCCCTAACCCAGGACGAAATTATGGGAGCGCATCGGAGTCGGAATTTATCAAACCTTTAAAGAGGCCCTTCTCCGGTGGCATATTTTGGCTCAGTACAAAATGTTAGGCTCCAATACAATGTTAAATCATGAAAAATATATTAGGGCCGCACCCACAAGGAGGAGAGAGAGTCCACTTCACAAAACCAAAGAGCCTAAAACAAATTTACAATAGAAATAATAGTTCACTTTGTTTACGAAGTGTACAATCTCTTTTTTTTTTCAACCAATATTGAGATACTTCCTCAATTTTTTTATATTTAACCTCATAGATCGATCACTTTTCCTCACAAAAAGTGGATCAATATAATGGGGGCTAATTACCAAAAATAAAGAGAATAATATGATATTAAAATATTTAAAAATGTATTAAGTGATAAAATACTATTTAGGAAAATTATACTTTTATCAACAAAAGGTAATATGTAATGGTAATTCTTCTATAAAACGATTTTACACAAAAGTCATTGTAAATCATTAATTATTTTACTTAATGACCCCCCAAATATGTTGAAAAATTAGCATCAATCTCCCACGCGCAACGAAAGGAACCAGAACAAGTAAATCGTAAAAGGAAAGAATTGCAAGCAATGATAAAATGAGACGGTATTTAGGGTCAAACTCAGGTCAAAACCTTTTAAGCCGTAAGTAAAGCCCATTAGCCAAATCAACTAGAGCCCACTATAATAATAGTACTAGTACAACATAACCGTCCCAAATAAATACTAATTTGGAACCCACAATAATTAAAGTAAGACACCCTCTAGACCTTCGGTAATATTGATAAATGCCGCCAATAATAATACCCCTAGAGGAATCCCTCAATTATTGTATTAATTAGAACATCCGTTCTACTACCGCTCACACCTTCAAACCCCCGACATTCTAGTCACCTTGTTTGATACTCCATTCATTCAACTTTTATCACCCCACTTCTCCAATATACGTAAGTATTATATTGAAGTGTGATGATAAAATTTGAATGAAGGAAGTATATATTTTGTGAGATTGTTGTGTGTTGTTTACAAATAAAATCCATCATTTATATAGGAAAGCCTATGAAATAAATTCCATGTACTAACATCTTCATAAAGACATTAGTTGTCCCCCTTCTCCAGCTAATCTAATTAACCAAATTTAATTTATTGAGCTCTACCATATACATTGTAACTTTGTAGTGCATGTATATATAACAGCTTGTGACATGAACCAAACTTGTGCTGGATAATTGGGTGTTTTCCAACACAATCTAATAACCTCAAGTGATTACCATGAGTTCATGATTGACTAATAAAGACATTAAAGATACTTTATTAATGGTTTGCAATATTTTATCGTTAAATTGTTTTACAAGAAACTTACTCAATATATTAATGGTGAAAAAGATATGATTAAAGTGTGGTTTAATAAACCTTAGAGAGACAATAAGCAATAACACACTATTACTAACACATACGGGTAGTTAAAAGGTAAAATGCGTGGGTTAAATGTTAATTTATTTATGATGTAGTATAAATAAGAGATGTATAATAATAATTTTGATTAAAGTAGTACTCCCTCCATTCAACTCCACATTACAAATTTGTGATGATGAAATAAAGTAAATGTAAACGATTGATTGAGACGAAAGGAGAATATGTATACAATTTGTAAACTTTTGGGTATGAAATAAGAGGCCAAGGTTGTCTTAGGTCTCAAATATCAAAGTCTTATTAAATGGTACAGTTAAAAATCAACATCGAAATCAGAAGGGAAAGAATAATGATGTAGTAAACGCAGTCAAATTCAATGATTGATGTGGAATTATCTGCTTATGACTATGAGGGAATGTTTGTCCACGACATGACATATAATCACGAAAGGACAACGTCGTCCTACAACATATAGTTACTTCTCTTTACGCTTAACGGTTTATGGGCCATTTCTTTTTGGTAAAGAAAGTCAACAATTTTAATGTCGAAGAATCATATGCTCAAAATGTGATATAAGCTAATTAAATACGTGTTGTGTGGAAGTGTTAGACTTTTGTTGGGTTGGTTTTCACGGTTATAATAGTACGATATTTTTCGTTCAAAATGTGATATAAGCTAATTAAATACGGAGTACGTGTTATGTGGAAGTGTTAAGACTTTTGTTGGGTTGGTTTCCACGGTTATAACTAGTTTTATACCCGTAACATATAATTAAGCGTGATTAAGTGTTCAATATCGTGACAATATAAATAGTTCATATTTGGAGATTCGAATATTTAATAAATATTAGAGTTGAATATCAGATAATATATAATCTGTTGTGAAATAAGGAGAAGGGAGAATTGTAGAGAAGAGAAAAGAGAGACCGAATGTTAAGTTATGGAAATATTCCATATTCATGTGATCTTATTATATTATTACCTTGAGCAATAAGTTATTCTAATTGTACTATAAATACTTGGCTTATGATTAATGAAAGAATAAGATTGATTTTTACCTTAATACGTATTCTTAGCATGGTATCAGGAAAACCTAAAAATACAAAATAAAAATCATCAAACCCTACCCCTCCTCTGCCGTCATGAGCGGTGTCGACCCACCACCACCGCCGCCTAAAATCGAACCTACTTCTCCCTATTATATCGGCTATCACGATAGACCTGGCGATCATATTACTGGCGCTCGCCTTAATCTGCATAACTTTGCGGAATGGAAAAACGAAGTTCGGAATGCTCTCAAAGCTCGTCGCAAATATGTTTTTCTCGACGGGACGATTACGGTGCCTCAATATCCGTGCACGAAGGACGATTGGGGCACTCTTCATGCTATGCTCATTGCTTGGCTCATGAATCTCATTGAGCCCGAGGTAAAACATCTGCTTTCTAACTACGATAATGCTAAAACCCTGTGGGACGATCTCCATGATCGTTTCGATGTTGTTGACGGTTCAAAAATTCAGCAACTAAAGAGTGATCTTCGTGACTGCAAACAAACTGAAAATATGTCCGTCGCAGTTTATTACGGTACTTTAAATCAATTGTGGGACAAGCTAAATACCTATGAACCTATTATCACCTGTACGTGCTCCTCCGATGTCGGAAAGCAACATATTGAAAGACGAGAGAGTGACCGACTGCATCAGTTTTTACTTGGCCTGACTAAACCTTACGACACTTTACGATCTGTTATATTAGCCCAATCTCCTTTGCCAACGGTCAGTCGTGCGTTTCAGATGGTTAGTCAGGAGGAACGGGTCAAAGGAATTTATAAACCCGCTGAATCGACTCCCTTGCCCGAACTCTCTACCTTCTCTGTTCGTCCATCCGGTTCACGCTCTTCCCCGGCTCCTCGCCCTTCTGCTCAACTATCTCGATCTGAAAGACAAAAATTAGTATGCAGTAAGTGTAATAAGTCCGGACATGATCGCAGTATGTGTTTTGAACTAATGGATGAAATACCCGATTGGTGGTATGAATATCGTGGCATTAAAAATCCGCGGGACAACTCTAGCAAAGGCCGCGGGGGCAGTCGTTCCGGATCTCAGGCCAAACAACCTGACCAGGCTGCCTCTTCCAAGCCCGAAAGTAGCAATGCAATCCGCACTGACGCAGACACTTCACCACCTGCTGTCTCGATATATGGCACCCCGTCACATAATTTTTGTGGTAAGTGGCTTATTGATACATGGTGTTCGCATCACGTTACTGGAGATTTGATGGCCTTACACAATATTCGGATCATCCCAAACCGTGTTGTAGGGCTCCCTGATGGCACCACTGTACACGCTTCTCGTATTGGGAGTGTGACCTTATCGTCATCCATTTTTCTTGATCCTGTTCTCTATGTCCCTCAATTACGTTGTAATTTAATTTCTGCGTCTCAATTAAGCGATGCCTTAAGTTGTGAATTCGTTACTAATGCTACTAATTGTATTATTCAGGACCGTCTTACGAGGACAATGATTGGCACGGGTGATCGTTTGGATGGACTATACTACCTTCGTCTGAATCCACGCGTTACTACAAATGTCGTGGGGCTTGATGATGGCGTTAATTTATGGCATCGACGGCTAGGGCATCCGTCTGAAAAAGTAGTTAAATTACTTCCCTTTGTTAGTAGTAAAAGTACTTTGATAAACCCGTGTGATATATGCCATCGTGCTAAACAAATTCGTAATTCTTTTCTTTTGAGTGATAATAAAAGCCCTGGAATTTTTCATCTTGTGCATTGTGATTTATGGGGACCGTATGAGTCTCCTTCTACTAATGGTTCGCGTTATTTTTTAACCATTGTTGATGATTTCTCGCGTGGGGTATGGATCTATTTACTGCAATCTAAAACGGAGGTGCGCGATAAATTCTTACTCTTCATAGCCATGATAGCTCGACAATTCTCATCGACCATTAAAATTGTTCGGAGCGATAATGGAACTGAATTCCATCCGCTCCAACCATATTTTGCATCACAGGGTATCTTATTTCAAAGCTCCTGTGTTGGCACACCGCAACAAAATGGGAGGGTTGAACGCAAGCATCAACACCTTCTTAACGTTGCTCGTGCGTTAAGATTTCAGGCCGGTTTGCCAATTAAATTTTGGGGTGAGTGTGCTCTTCCAGCTGCTTACCTTATTAATCGAACTCCCTCCGCCTTACTTGGTGGCATTACTCCTTATGAGGTTCTATTTGGTAAGCCTCCACCTTTTACCCATTTGCGCGTCTTTGGGTCTCTGTGCTACGCTCACAATCAACGAGCAAAGGGTGATAAGTTCTGTAGCAAAAGTAGGAAATGCATATTTTTGGGATATCCATCCGGGCAAAAAGGATGGTACCTCTATGATTTAGAGCGCGGGGATTATTTTGTGTCTCGTGACGTGGTCTTCTACGAGACCCATTTTCCCTACTTGGACGCTGCGGGTTCTTCTCATGGGGGGGAGTCACCTCCTCTGATAGACGAGCCACCTCCAACTGCTGATGCTGCAGCCCTACCCGAATCCCCTGCCCCCTCTATCACCGAGTGTCCCTCGGCCTCTGATGTCCCTGTAACGGGACAGTGCCCTAATAACGAGCAGCCCATCCCCCTGGAACACGCTGCTGACCCTGTCAATCATCAGATGGGGCGTGGTCATCGTCCGAAATTTCCTAATTCTACGCTCCGTGATTATGTTCTCGAAAAAATGGTGAAAGGTAGTAGTCCATCCAATGCATCCTTCATTGCTGTGCCATCATCCTCGTCAGGTACCTTATATCCCCTTCTTAATTATGTTAATTGTGAAAAATTTACTGCCGCGCATCGCACCTTTTTAGCGGCTATTATGACACATAAAGAGCCGAGCTCTTTTAAGGAAGCAGTAAAGGATGATGGTTGGCGTCAGGCCATGGACGCTGAGATAAAAGCTCTTCATGACAATGGTACATGGGATTTAGTCCCGCTTCCTGATGGAAAGCGTGCTCTGGGAAGTAAGTGGCTATATAAAATCAAGTACAAATCCGATGGTTCCATCGAACGCTTGAAAGCACGCTTGGTCATATTCGGGAATCATCAAACTCACGGGATTGACTATGAAGAAACTTTTGCCCCCTAGCAAAAATGACTACTGTTCGGACTTTTCTTGATGTTGCTTCAGCTAAGAAATAGATGTTGCATCAAATGGATGTGCACAATGCTTTTTTACATGGTGACTTACATGAGGAGGTGTATATGAGGCTCCCTCCTGGCTTTCACTCTGATACACCTGGTATGGTCTGTCGCTTAAAGAAGTCGCTGTATGGGCTCAAACAAGCCCCCCGTTGTTGGTTCGCCAAGTTCGGCTCGGCCCTTAAAGATTATGGTTTTATACAGAGTCAAGCGGATTACTCCCTCTTCACTTATACACAAGGCACGGTTCAATTATATGTGCTCTTGTATGTTGATGATTTGCTCATTTCTTCTAATGATTCCGCTGCCATTACTATTTTCAAGAATTATTTACATTCTCATTTTCATATGAAGGACTTAGGCGTGTTGAAATATTTTTTGGGTCTCGAGATTGCCCGTAACTCTGATGGGATTTTTTCTGTCAAAGGAAATATGCACTTGACATTGTTGCCGAATGCGGTTTACTAGGCTGTAAACCATCCCTCACACCGCTTGAACAGAACCACCAGCTTGGTCGTTCCACCCATCCTTTGCTCTGTGATCCCGAGCGCTACCGTCGCCTAGTTGGGCGGCTCGTATATCTAGCTGTGACTCGGCCTGATTTGGCCTATACGGTTCACATTCTTTCACAATTCATGCATGCTCCGCGTACAGATCATTGGGAAGCGGCACTCCGTACAGTGCGCTATTTAAAAGGCACGCCGGGCCAAGGCATTCTCTTACGCTCTGATGCTTCATTATCTCTTACCGGTTGGTGTGATTCGGATTACGCGGCGTGTCCACTTACTCGTCGTTCCCTCACCGGCTGGATTGTTTTTCTAGGGACCTCTCCTATTTCCTGGAAGACTAAGAAACAAGTTACGGTCTCATTATCCTCCTCCGAAGCGGAATATCGATCCCTTACTGCCGTCACTTGTGAGTTGAAATGGCTCACAAGTATACTGTCAAGCTTGGGTGTCTCTATCTCCACGGCTATTCCCGTGTATTGCGATAACAAGTCTGCCTTGCATATTGCTAATAACCCCGTTTTTCATGAGCGAACAAAACATATCGAAGTTGACTTACATTTCATTCGTGATGCTATTCTTGACGGCCTTATTGCTCCTTCTCATGTTTCCACTACGATTCAGCTCGCCGATGTTTTCACCAAGGCTCTTGGCTCACCTCGTTTCTCGACTTTGGTTGGCAAGCTGGGCATTCTCAATCCGTATGCTCCATCTTGAGGGGGGGTGTTAAGTTATGGAAATATTCCATATTCATGTGATCTTATTATATTATTACCTTGAGCAATAAGTTATTCTAATTGTACTATAAATACTTGGCTTATGATTAATGAAAGAATAAGATTGATTTTTACCTTAATACGTATTCTTAGCACCGAACCATATTATCATTCCATTATGAAGGGTATATATATACAATACAATGGGAAAGAGTTTCCATAAGATAATATATTCTAGAGTAGTCTAAGATATAGACATCCATATAATATCTATATTAATAATATTTCATAACACTCCCCCTTGGATGTCCATTACTGAAGAAGATGCCTCGTTAAAACCTTACTAGAAAAACCCTGTGGGAAAAAATACTAGAAAGGAAAAGAGTACAATAATCTTCAAACACGCATAATAATACTCCCTCCATTCAACTCCACTTTACATGTTTGCTTTATCACGTTTGCCAACGCGAGTTTTACGCGTTAAATATCTTTAGCTACGTATTTACAAAAATTATAAAAATTAGATATTTTTAATGTACTCTTAAAGACGAATCAAATAAGATCTCACATGAATATATTTTAACTTATATATCGAGAGAAAATTGAAGTTGAATTTCCGCTTGTGAATAGTGTGCAAATGAGAAACCTGCAAAGTGGAGTTGAATGGAGGGAGTAGCTATCTCGTTAAAAACCTTTCCATGGAAAACCCAGTGGGACAAAACCATGGATAAGGAAAAAGAGTACAACGCGTGTCAACTCCCCCTGATGATTACATAACTTGATAAATCTTGAAATGAACCATGCTTTGACGTAACTTCTCGAACGTTGAATAATAAAATCCATTGTAGTTGATAAACTTGATATCTCCAAATCCTTGATAATTTCAATCTTCATATTTCTTTAATTCTCACAATCTGGGTGTAGTCATTTGTGATGACTCTTGGATCTTCATTTCAAATAATATTTCCACAATAGTGATAGGGAACTTCTTGATAGATGGCATAATATTATATGTTAAGAATAACTCATCTTAATAATCATAGCGTATCAATGCGCTTATTGTGCTACCTCGTTAAAAACCTTGCTAGGAAAAACCCATTGGGACAAAAAACCTATTCGAAGGGAAAAAAAGTGTAGCCATCATTCCTTAATTCCTTATCTTAAGGAGAATCAATCCGATAATGATTGAATAAATCATCAAATACTTTTAAGCGATTTTCTTTGCTAAACCACATATGTATGAATTGGCATTCTGATTATAGACTTTGACTACATTATTTTCCAATCGTTATGGTACTTCTGGACCATAAAGTAATTTCACATGTTTAGCATGGAGCTCATTTAAATCATTATTTTCATATGCTCAAACTTCAGGTTGAGACAATAATAATTTCCTTTAAGTAAACTCTACATGAATTTAAATATCCATTTTGGAAATAATCACGATAACATTTCAATCGTGTCGTAGAGATTCATATATAATCATGAGTTCCCAAAACTCAAGAGGCTCCTATAGGGAGTTATCCTCGTTGGAGTACCTCGTAAGATAACATTTTAGCTTTTTAAACATTTATCCAAATAAAACAATATTATAACACATGTTCATACATATGATATAAAACTAATTCTAAACAACAGTTATATAACAATGTAATAATTTATATAAAATAAAACTAATTAACATGCAAAGGATGAACTTAATCTCCAAAGTACAAGATGATGACTCGATAATGTAAACTGTTCAGTTTCATTTTTCAATATTCATAACTTCAATTAACTTAAGGTCAATAGTTGGACATTTAGTCCATGATGTAACACCCCCGCACACCAGGACGCCTTACCAAGGACCATCCCAGTGCATGAAGGTGTCACCATCTCGATTTCCCGAGGTAGTAGATCAAATAGACAATAATAGAACATTGTTAATACATTAATGGGCCTATACAACATAACTTATCACAAGTATTTATACAAAGATGAATACTACTATAACTCTTGATACAACACTTCTAGATTGGCCTCGTGATAACTCGATCCCTCCCATCCTAGCAGCCACAGAGCAACAACCAACTGTACCTGTTAAGCCAACTGCTCACCATCCCCGAATGGATCACCACAGTTTTGAAAATATAACACGAGGTCAGTTACTGAGCAATCAAAATAAGACAAGTACGATAAATAACCAGCTGATCATCCACCAACCCCCGGTCTCCCGATCTCACACAGTAACCGACTACACACCAAAGTGTGTAGCTCTGCCAGATTACCCATCGCAACAGGTAATCCTCGCCGCCAATGGGTGACCGCAGCCCATCCCCACCAAGTCCAGCTCATCAACGAGCGACTAACTGTAACACCCCCATACTCCAAGTGCCTTACCAGGACCACTCAGGTATAAGGATGCCACCATCTCGGTTACCCGAGGCATGATATTCATAAGACAATAACGAAACAACTTTAAATAATATAAGTTTAGTGAAAGGTTACAACTGAAACCAAATACCAAAATACGATACACGTTCTCAAACCAACTGTCTACTGAATTAACTGAAATGTTATAAAACTAGCAAAGCTACAGCGGAAGACTTCTATCGTCAGACGGTGGCACATCCCAGCTATCCCAGTACTCAACTCAAACCTGCTCAATTGCTGCTCACCATCCCCGAATGGATCACCGCAGGTTTTACAAACAACAACCGGGGTCAGTACTAATCACACAACTTATATATATATCAACAATACGACAAACAGACAGCTTACACCGTCACACACACACACACAATCACACCAGTCCCATCAATCTCAATCACCGATCGTCCACTTTGGACCCACCACCAGCCAGTGGGGGACCGCAACCGTTCCCACCTAAGCCCCGCTCATCATACCGAGCGATAACCCTGTCCATTAATGTGCACATTCCTCCTGTGGCGGGTTCCACAGGAGGCGAAACTAGGGCGTGAAGCCACTCCCGCAAGTGACTCCACTCAGCCGAGAACGCATCTCGAGAACCAGAGACAAACAATCACAATCACTGCCATCACAATACAATTACGATATTAAACAATCAATCTCAACACATCAACAATCATCCCATTATGGGAATCCTACCTGGAAAGCACAACAGTCAGACGATATCAACAGCTGAATCAAAAAGCCTCTTCTACAAAACCACCTCCTATCATACAAACACATAGACACTACCAAATCACAATCTACACAAAAACTCCCAAATCCCCATATTAGGGTTTAACCAACTTAAAGGAAAAACTATAAAAACGGTACATAGATCTTACCCTCGACGCAAGGATCTCAACGGTATAACGAAAGGTGAAATCCGACCTTCCAAACTCCGGGATTTGCTAACATTACGATTAAAGTGATGAACGTACTTGCTTTCTCTCTTGACAGTAATTTAGGTTTTGAAAAGTGTTTAAGAACAATGACGGAAAAGATTATATACCTTAATCGCATAATTAACAAAACCCGAGAAATAACTCCCCGTAAACCGGCTACTCGATCGAGTAGCTAAGGTACTCGATCGAGTGCCCCCTTACTCGATCGAGTACCCACGTTACTCGATCGAGTACCCACGTACCGATCGAGTACCCAACAGGTCGAAACTATTTTAAAACGCAACTCACCCTTACTCGACAGAGTAAGGCCTACTCGATAGAGTACCCAGAGGCTCATAAATACGGAGTATTACACTAACAATCTCTGTTCCTTAATGTGCACATCCCCTCCCGTGACGGGCTCAACGGAGGGCGAACTAGGGTGTGAAGCCACTCCCGCAAGTGACTCCACCACAATCACACACACACACACACTGCATCACAGCTGTCACAACACCACAACCGTCACAACACAACCACACCAACACCATCACCACAACACCCAACCTCCGATGATCAGCAGTTAACAACAACTACAAACAAACACAGTCTTAAATCAATTAACAGTAACTGAGTAAGGAAACCCTACCTCGTCGCAAGTCGTGAAAGACATCCACACATAGCCAAGCAAGACTCCAAAATGCATCCTACAACGATAGCCATCCCCTATTATGCAACTATCCTCAAATCTATCAAAGAAGACACGAGACAGAGACTTACCTAATCACATGCATCGCCGACGTTGTAGACAACGACCATGCACGCAACCTTCCTAAGTGAATCCCGTCTTTCCCCATGGTGGAGGTGTAGGCTACCTTATGAGAGTGTATAGAGATAGGGATAATAGGAGAGAGTGGTAGGCTAGGGTTAGAGAAAGAGGAACTGTCAAAGAAAATGAGGAAAATGAAATGAATCTCGCGAACTTGTGTTTTATATTAACGCGTCGACAGCAGCCACACTCGGTCGAGTACTGGAGTACTCGGCTGAGTAGGCTCTACTCGGTCGAGTATAGGCGATACTCGGCCGAGTAGCCTCGGATAGGTCGAGTAAACCATCCTACAAGGCTCATGTTACAAGCCTGATCCCTCACCCATTCATCCCCACGGCCTGTCTCGGTCAACAAGGTCGGTCAACAGAGTCCTTGAATATCCTGGGTATTACAGTCTTCCCCCCTTAAAAGAACTTCGTCCCCGAAGTTTAGCCCACACGTCACTCACCACAAGGTTACGTACTATGACACCATCTACATACATAAGGCATACGAACTTTGGCCATCCTTGACACTACCACCCCACCACATTGTTCAAACAACCATCATACCATCACAGCTGTTCTTCCATGTATTACCAGCCATCAATATCACACACAAAACTTACGGGAAATAATCCCATCATAAGTTCATAATAAAATATGTTCCCATCCCATGCTACATGTTAAAAGCAACACAACGACTAGCCGCGATACACAACCACAAAAGTACACGTCCCACACACCCCTACAGAGTTGCTCAACGTATGTTCATATCACTTAAAATATAACATCGATACAACTTCAAAGAAACGTAAATGTAACTTCAATAACATGTAACATGAATGTAATACCGAATACTATCATACATAACATACATGTGATACATAACATACATGTGATTTCAAGTATTATAGACATATTTTCATCATTTGTTTCCGTGACATTACTCTTCCCCTCTTAAAGGAACTTCGTCCCCGAAGTTCACCACTAATTACCTTCCGTACCCACAATAACACATACATCGTAACTGTGACATTACTCACAACTTTAATTGACTTAAATCATGTTACAAAACTTAACCTATGACATTACCCACATGTGATCCATAGCAACAAAAGTGACGACAATTAAGTATTCTATATACATCTAAAGATGTTATTATCAAATGATAACAACTTTATGCATTATCTGTTATTTTAGTCACATACTGACCACCAGTTTCACTCACCTAGTCAGACCCGTTATAAATGTAGCCAAGCATTGACACCGCGAAAAGTTGCATTAAATAACCAAACATTTATACATATAAGACTCGTGACAGCTACCACACTTTCCGTTAACATTCACCTATCACAAATAGACTCATGCGGCACCTTGAACAAGTTAAGTTCCTTTATTTGAACCATAGCAATATGACTAACTCCCATAAATCGATATGTTATCCAAGTGCATACATACCTGTAACATGTCCGTAGCCCATTTTTTTGACAATGGATTACGCTATGCGACACTATAAAGCACCCACACACTCGGTCATACAAATATTCACGTAAATCTTACAATTCGTAATTATCAAACGTCATGGTCCCTGTAACAGTAAAATTAGGCCGAGTATGAATGGATACTTGGTCGAGTAAGCTCTACTCGGTCGAGTATAATTGTATACTCGGCCGAGTAAGCTCTACTCGGTCGAGTAGTGTCTATACTCGGTTGAGTTGTGACAGACAGAGAGCTTTTGACACAGTTCACACAATGCATTCACGAATTAACCTGCAACCAAACTCCCTACAACAATACCAAACATGACTAAATCCAACACGTCTCCACACGATAAGCTAAAGTAAGTAACGGCCTTATGGCCGAGTACAGTCATCCAACAGTAAGAAATAAATCCGGAAAATAAACATCCAACATAAAAGAAACCAATCCAGGAAATACAACAAAAGGATCAAAAGCCAGGACCCTCCTCCATGTTATCGTCACCACCTGCACCAGAAGTACCTACACCTGAACTACCCACTCCTGGAAAGCCTGCTGCTGCTGAGTAATCCCCTCCTAGCTGGCTGCCGTAATTGGCTCCCCATGGTCCCGCGAGGCAGCCAAACTCTGTCTCCTCCGGCAGTCTCCAGAAACCAGGATCAACTCCGTAGCTATGGAAGACTCCCGTGTCCACTCCAGGTCCTCTCCACTAGACAGGCTAAGCTAGCTGTGTCCCTATGCCCTGGTTATGAGCCATCTCATGAATGTTGCGGAGCACCAGACTAGTGGAGATCCGCTCAGCCAAGTCACTCTGCTGCATCCTAGGGTCATGCACGGTGGGGTAGGGCGAGTACTGGTAAGAGTAGGTGTCGGGGGCTGAGTAGTAAGGCTCGGTCACAACCGGATCTGCTCTAGACTGTCTGACCCTACGGCGCTCACGAGGTGGAGGAGGTGACTGCTGCTGTCCCTCAGGCACGGTGACCGGCTCAGGTAGGTCCAAAAGAATGGTAGGATCAATCAGATAGGTCTAGGGCTCAGGCCTAGGTATAGAACAGGGTTCTCACTCAGCCAAATGGTCAACAACAGGGAGATGGGCAGGGTCAGGAAGTACCATCCACATAGATCCCCTCACCCTCCAGGCAAAAGACCCGTCATCCAACTTCCTCAACCATCTATTCTCACGACAATACTGGGCGTCCATGGTAGGAATGGTCTCCACATACTCATCCCCCTCAGGAGGTGGGGCCTCAAAATCAGCCAGACGCTGAGCTAGGCGGGTCACTATGGCCCCGCAAGCAATGTGTCGGGTCTCAGACTATGCCATACGCACCAGACTAGAGCACATTATCCCTGGAGCACTATAATAGAACGGCTTCCTACGGTGCAAGTTAAGGTAAGACATAAGTAACATGACCTCATGAGAATGAAGCTTACTCACATCATCTCTCGCATGCAACAAACAAGTCATCATCCTCAAGAACATACAAAGGGAAACATGCTGCACATCATTGATCAACATAGCACTGGCACTAGGGGCAGGCCGGCCAGTCAAGAAAGGAAGGTAAAGAGGGGAACCACTATTCTTAGCCACGTCACTCAGGTATCCCGTCCCCTCCTCCTCCAAACCCAGATGGCCCGCAAGCTCATCCAAAGTCAGCTCGTGATCCTCATTCATGAAACGGAAGGAGACGGTCTTCTCCTTCTTATCATACTCGTACGAGCTCAGGAATTCTAAGGTCAGATGGGGGTAGGACTTCTTCCTTAAATGATATAACCCCTCCATTCCCAAAATCTCAAATATATGAATTATGTCTCCCCTAATCCCCAAGGTCTCTAAAATATCGGGGTTCACACACCGAGTAGGTCGGAAAGGACGCCTCATCAAGGCTACAAAGGACTTGCGCTGCTTCAAATCAGAGAAAACTACCGATGGATATGCCTCCACCGGTGGGACTACAGGTCCACTGCTTGACTGACCCGTCTCAAGTTGGACGTTAGGACGGGTCCTCTTGTTGGACAGGCCTCTGGTTTTCACCATGCTGCAAAAGGCAACTCTTTAAAAAAGGTGCTAGGCACACCAAAACTTTATCAAAAGATGGACCGTTTTTACTTGTATAAAAATTTTGAGACGAACATTTAATGAAATTTTCTCAGCAAATCACCAAGTATTTTACTCAAAACATCAATACTTTACTCAAAACACCTTTACCAACATCAAGAGGCTTAAGACAGTGTGATAATCAAACAAAAGGCAAGGTATATCGATTTTAGCAAACCCTAGAACTCGAAAATCCAATTTAAACCAAAAATTGCTTTAATAACGGTATAATCGAGGTTTATATATGATTAAATCCAATGAATAACATGAAGAGGACTTAATTTCAGTTACTTATGATGAAAATTTGAAATATTAACAAATTAATGTCATAACTTCGAAAATAAAGGGAGAAATTGAGTTAAAACCTTACCTTGAATTGATTTGTGGCAAGTATGAACAAGTTGAACACCAAGGATTTACCCAAAGAGCTTGAGGAAGGAGGAATATGGGGTTTTAGAGAGAAGGAGATGAGGAGTTGGGAGGCGGAAATAGGAAAGAATGGGACGAAAATAGGGTTTTTGTATAACCCGGTTAGTCCTCGATAAAACAGTACTCGGTCGAGTAGTTAGTATACTCGGCCGAGTATCGACTACTCGGTCGAGTATTATACTTACTCGGTCGAGTTTTCGAGAACAGTAGCGATTTTAATTTCTACAAAATGGGCACTCCGTCGAGCACCTTCATACTCGGCCGAGTGTGGTCTACTCGGTCGATTACTAATTTCTACTCGGCCGAGTTTCCAAGGATTGAGATAGAATTGAATCTTTAATGTTCCTGCAAAATAAATAGCATAGTTCGGAGTTCCGTACAACCGGCTAGTCACTGTTAGAGCTTACTTTTACCACATAGACACGCATCAACACGAATTTTTGCACATCCATTACCAATTCAATCATCATCTCCACCTATACATCCTGCTTTGCTATAAAACAATTTACATGTCATCCTAAGCACATGTAATTATTAACTACTATACCTGCAAAGTTAAACTCACATACCATATTCTTACACATCCCGCTAATCCCATTACACTTACCTTAAATCAAACATTTACAAGATAGCAATCATCACATAACACAACCATTATCAAGCACATTAACTGGCTTACCCCTGGTCACATCTTGCAACGATTCATTCACAATTCTAAACTCTCCCACGCACATAGAGAAACATCATCCTAACCTCAAATGCACACAACGACCATCACAGAGTAACGACTCTTACTAGCTACCCTTTTTCCCGTGTCTGGCTTAAGTTCGATGGGGCCATGATTTTGAAATGAGGGCGCCTACTCACCCAAAATCTAGCATCGGCTGGGGCTCCCAACGCGCATACACCAGGTTCATTTTAGTTAAAACCCTACATTCATTAGATTCATTGGTTCAGGTTCCAAAATCGTCGGCTCTGATACCACTTTGTAACACCCCCGCACACCAGGACGCCTTACCAAGGACCATCCCAGTGCATGAAGGTGTCACCATCTCGGTTTACCGAGGTAGTAGATCAAATAGACAATAATAGAACATTGTTAATACATTAATGGGCCTATACAACATAACTTATTACAAGTATTTATACCAAGATGAATACTACTATAACTCTTGATACAGCACTTCTAGACTGGCCTCGTGATAACTCGATCCCTCCCATCCTAGCAGCCACAGAGCAACAACCAACTGTACCTGCTAAGCCAACTGCTCACCATCCCCGAATAGATCACCACAGTTTTGAAAACATAACACGGGGTCAGTTACTGAGCAATCAAAATAAGACAAGTACGATAAATAACCAGCTGATCATCCACCAACCCTCGGTCTCCCGATCTCAAACAGTAATCGACTACACACCAAAGTGTGTAGCCCTGCCAGATTACCCATCGCAACAGGTAATCCTCGCCGCCAGTAAGTGACCGCAGCCCATCCCCACCAAGTCCAGCTCATCAACGAGCGACTAACAATCCCTGTCCCTTAATGTGCACATCCCCTCCAGTGACGGGTTCCACAGAGCGCGAACTAGGGTGTGAAGCCACTCCCGCAAGTGACTCCACCACAATCACAATCACACACACACACACAGCATCACAGCTGTCACAACACCACAACCGTCACAACACAACCACACCAACACCATCACCACAACACCCAACCTCCGATGATCAGCAGATAACAACAGTTACAAACAAACACAGTCTTAAATCAATTAATAGTAACTGAGTAGGGAAACCCCACCTCGTCGCAAGTCGTGAAAGACATCCACACATAGCCAAGCAAGACTCCAAAATTCATCCTACAACGATAGCCATCCCCTATTATGCAACTATCCTCAAATCTATCAAAGAAGACACAAGACAGAGACTTACCTAATCACACGCATCGCCGACGTCGTAGACAACGACCACGCACACAACCTTCCTAAGTGAATCCCGTCTTTCCCCATGGTGGAGGTGTAGGCTACCTTATGAGAGTGTATAGAGATAGGGATGATAGGAGAGAGTGGCAGGCTAGGGTTAGAGAAAGAAGAACTGTCGAAGAAAATGAGGAAAATGAAATGAAACTCGCGAACTTGCGTTTTATATTAACGCGTCGACAGCAGCCACACTCGGTCGAGTAGAGTACTCGGCCGAGTAGGCGATACTCGGTCGAGTATAGGCGATACTCGGCCGAGTAGCCTTTGCTAGGTCGAGTAAACCATCCTACAAGGCTCATGTTACAAGCCTGATCCCTCACCCATTCATCCCCACGGTCTGTCTCGGTCAACAGGGTCGGTCAACAGAGTCCTTGAATATCCTGGGTATTACACATGAGCTCATTTATAATCATAGATTATATGTCGACAATCAAAATTGGACTTACTTATAAGATCCCCATTTTCTAGTCCATTAATTTTCGCGCGCAAATGCATATCGGTTCCTTCAACATATCGATATAATTTTAATATCTCATGATATTGTCAGTACTGATCAATGATATCTGAATATATTTGATACCATTCCTTTTCTATATAGGCCATCTATTATCATTCAGATATTTATGTCACTTTCAGGACATCCAAATTTCTTTACTCCATAGGAGTACCAACTGCCCAAACTTGCCATTTTCTTATTACTAGAAATATTGAACCGATATGACTCTCACACTATATTTCACCTGTGCTTTATTGTTCAATTTGACAAGAATCTAATTTTTCATTACATATATTTTCTATGACTAATGTATAGCTCGTTATACCACATATAAGGCTAAATTGTCTATAATTAAATCATAGATTTTAATGTAACATATCGCATTTTGATAAGGTGATAAAACTGGTATCATAATACATCTTCATAAGCAAATGAATACCATCATTTCTAATTCCATGAACCTCTACTTGATGTATTTCATAATGAAAACAAACCACTGAACTTTAGGTTCAGTTGGGGATAATTTACTTGTTTGTTTTTATCATCTTTTCCTTATCATTCTCCCCCTAAGGTGGTAAAAATCATAATCACCTTAGACCTTAATTTCTTATATCACTGATAAGAATTTATATGGGCATTTTTGTACATTAACAAAATCTTTTGGGGAGTTAAATATAATGCAGTTGGATTTTAAATGTGCTGAATTACAATGCCCTTTTCGGAGACTAACGATTCCATATAATAATCAAACTGTGATCTCCAATATCAAATATACCCAGTCTTCGTGTAATATCTTGCCTTTAATAAAATTACATGAGAGAGTTTCAACACTTATATTTTCCTTAAAGATAAACTTCAGGTTTATCAAAATCGGGTATAATAGGAACCCGGGTGGCCTTAATTGTCACATCTGGATAATTTCATGCCAACTTCCTTAGTTGCCCACAATCCAGGGCATTCTTTCATAATCTATCTGGCCAGATAAATGATGTGACATAGGACACAACAGGTGTCTTGTATATGTAGGCAAGACTTATCAATGTTCTTTCAGTGAACATGACTATATTACTCTTTTGAAAGTGAGATTGTCTGTCAATCAATCCATGATAATCTTGTATACTTCTGGTATACAACTAACTTCTATTTATGGAACTTCTAGTCCAAATTAGGTAATATGTAAGAATTTCAGGCCAAAGTATTGATAACAAAATATATACACACTACGGTCCCATAATATGTACATTTTTAGAGGACTACATGGCTAATAAACCAGTATATAATAAGAAGTTAAGAATGGAAGATGGTAGAGTTACACCAGGTGTATGAGGCCCTCATACACCACCAATAATGACGCGCCACTTGTCCAATTTAAAGAATCTTATTTAATCTAATTAATCCCTTGATTCCTTCATTAATTGCCCCCCCTAATTAATGTTCTCGGTTTTGCCACATATTTTATTAATTAAAAAAAACTTCTCTCCTAATTTATATTTAAGTCTTATTTATTACTAATACCTTTTATTATTTTTAGTATTTATGTATACAATATATACCTTTAATATTTCGTATATTTATGTATACCTCTAATATACGTACACATCTCAGATACGCTACGGTTAATTGATACGTATTGTATCAATTTCTTTATACGGTATGATTATTCCTTATATGTATGTTTATGTATTTACGTTATTTTTTTTTTTTAATTTTTTTTTTCAATTAATATTTTTTCATATAATACCTTTTCTTTTGTCTTATATTATTTTAAATTATACCTAAATTTCGTTGTAATTTATTTTTTTGCGTAATGTTTTGTTTTATACACACTGTTTTTAATATTTAATTTCTTTAAATTAATTTTTTTTAAAAAAAATTTAAAATTAAATTTATTTTATGATTAATTTTCATTGTACTTTTTTTTTTGCTTATGTGGGTATGAGTAAGTTATGTCTTTTTTTATACACATTATTTTAAAATTTTAATTAAATTGATAAATATTTTATTTGCTAATATCCATGACCGGAAGTTAAAAAGACCTTATATATATATAGGACTGGACATATGACAGTATAAGTTAGTGGGTGCAGTGGTTTCCTTACTTAGTTCATGCTTTCCTTACTAAGTGTCTCGTGTTCGAATCCTCTTGTGGGTTTTTCTTTTTGTTTTTGGCATAATTTTGCACAAGTTAACCGTATGCTATTCTAATACTTGAAGACATATACTCAATACTGTGAAAATGAATTAAGGAAAATAGTCATTGATTTTGAATTTTTGATTTATCATACATTATTTGTTTAAAGAAGTCAAATGATATACAAAAAAAAAATCATACTTCCTATTTACAACCTATGACTATAATTTGTATATTGAGAATATTGAGAATTTGAATATTGTGACCTAAATTGCGATTGGGAGAACGTCGGAGTATTTTGTGACGGTGTAAAACGTGGAGTATTTTGTGTACCACTAAAGCCACTCATAAAGGATGAAGCATCATCGTTTGGAACATGTCGGGTTGGGTTCATATTTGGGGGGAGCGTAGTGGTTGTCGGATCCTCATCATTTGTCTTTCTCCTTCTCTTTGTCTGTTTGACAATACGTCTTCTGCCATTCCCTCGCTTGTCGGGGGGGTCTCTAATGTCACCTTCTTGTTGAGGTGTGTTTATGATAGTCTCCCTAGGTCGTAGTCTCCTACGACCCCACATTTTTTAGGAAACTCCACTGCCGCAAATGAATCTATAGACCGTATCCCAAAGACATGAGCCTCTAACTCTTTGATTAGTTCATCGGTTATGCTATTATAAATGGCAGAAGACCCTTCACTTTGCATAGCCAACCTCTTAATGTAATCATTTTTTACCGTTATCTCAAGAGACCTTTTAACACGTTCTGACTCATCCGGGTTGTAGTACCCAACCCGAATATTTTCGTATCCTCTAACCAAATCCTTGCGCCAACGTTCGATTATGTATTTGTCTGGGATAGCTTTTACGTCCAACACATCAAGACACTTCATGATATGGCGACATAAGATCCCTCTAAATTCAAACATCTTACAAGCACATTTATACTCACCAGTGATTGTGTCAATACTCACTTCAAAACTTCTTCGATCTTTCTTCCAAAATGCTTCTGTCACTTTTGATGTGGCCCTAAACCTCTTGATGAAACCCAAACTATTTGGAAGAGTTTCGACATTGGTGCTTATACAACCATATACCTCTGTTTTCACCTCTCCGAATTCTTGTTTGTGTAGACCTTACTAAAGATATCCTCGAATAATATCATAGGATCCCATTTAAGTGGGCTCTTAATGTCTTTGGCGTTATTGACTTTCTCGTCCTCCACCTTTTTCTCTATGGCATCCTCGTACTGCTCCATGAATTGCATCAGGCCGGTTTCTATGCTCATGTACGTTTTAATAAATCTGTTTGTTTGTTCACTCCTCTGAGTAGAAGACATACCCGCACGAAAAGTGTCTTTCCAAAAACAGGCATCCACCGCCTCTCATATCCCATGCACCCCTCAACCATTTGTTACGTTGCAAGTTGTATTTTTCCATGAAATCGTCCCACATATCTTGCAGTTCCTCCTCGGTGATACTCTCGTGTACAAGCGTACGCAAATCTCTGTCAATCTGAGGAAATTGTGGGTGGTCTTTTAGATTCTTATCCGCGTTTTGAAGAATATGCCAAAGGCATAATCTATGTTTAGTCTCCGGGAACACTTTCTTGATTGCCCCTTCCATTGCTTTACATTGATCAGTTAGTAAGACGGTCGGAGCTCTCCCCATACATTCCATCCACTTCTCAAACACCCACTCGAATGACTCTGTGTCTTCGTATGAAATTAAAGCCGCTGCATATAATATTGTACTTCCATGATGATTAACTCTAACGAATGGACAGAAAGGCATCTGGTACCTGTTGCTTAGGAATGTACTATCGAATGACGATGGGTCACCAAAAGCCTTGTACATGGCACGACATCGTGCATCAGACCAGAAAATGTTCAACAGCTTATTATCCGCGTCCCTTTCAACAGCGTAGTAAAAATCTGGATTCTGCTCTTTTAAGCCCTCAAAATAATTTAAGACCTCTTTAGCGTCACCACGAAACCTACTTTTGCGACGTTCGCTGTTGATGAAGTTTCTCGCGTCCTGCCGATTGAAATGTAGATTATGAATCCCTCCAACCTCCCTAACTAATGTGTTGAAGTTCCGGGTAATTGGTATGCCAGCTCTGTCGTTCAACACCAACCTGGCCTTGAAATATTCGCTTATGTGCCTATAATTGACTACATGCCGGCTAACCTCAGGATTCAAATCGTGATTATGTACCAAATCACAAGTACAGATTACAAATTTCCCACTGTCGTGATTTAATTTCCCAAATACATACATTTTACATGGTGTTACACACGAGCTTTTCTTCCTCGTATTGCCCTCTGAACACATAAACTTAATCTTGTTCATCATGTGGAATCGTGGTTCTTTATCCCCAACTCCGTTTCGACGTACCCCCTGCTCCTTGAAGGGAGCCAAAAGTTGGCTACTACGAACATGAAGTTCAAACCCCGTCTTATAAGCGTAAGTATAACGAAAAACGACAAAGAACTGTTCACCCGATTCAAATTCCGCACCAATCGTAGGCTCAATAGCTGGTTGATTGTCTTCATTGCCTTCCGAACATGTCTTTGCATGCCGTAACAATTCAGTGGCTGTTTCATTCTCGTCAATGACTGCGTTTTCTCCCTCCTCCTCGATATACAAAGCATTTAAATCAAAACTATTCGACATTTTTAAATGATGAAGGTTGTTTTGAGAAGATGAAGGTGATGGAGTTGATGAACTTAGAGTTTGCTGTGTTGAACTACTTTGACTGTGGAAGTTGAAAGGTTAATCTCAATTTACTTTTAATTATTTTTATTTTTTTCTCATTTTTTATTTTTAATTATTTTTAATTTTAAAAATAAAACCTACTATTTACGGTGGGTGGAAGTTGGAAGGTTTTCTCCCTAATTTTCTTTTAATTATTTTTAATTTCTTACTCATATTTTATTTTTAATTATTTATAATTTTAAAAATAAAACCTAATATTTACGGTGGAAGTTGGAAGGTTTTCTTCCTCATTTTCTTTTAATTAATTTGATGAAAAATTCCCGCCTAATTCTCCCGCCAACCTAATCCTACCATTATCCACACTCCCTATAAATCCCTATGATTTAGTCATATAGTACTTTTTTTTTTTCAACTACAAAATCTTTCAAATATTTAGATTATGGGTGTCTTGCCGTCACCATATTGCGATCCCTCATTTGTAACAACCCAAGAAAGCTATGACAAGTTGCTCAGTAGAGATCCGAATTTCTTAATTGGGGAGGAGTTCATGGAAAGGGTGATGATCAATCGTCAGAAATTTATTGATCTTGCAGGCGCTAGGTTGGGTTTTTTACCTGGTTGTGACACTTACCCAGTCGTTCCTAGGCCAAGAAGGCCTCTTACAAGGAAAATGACATCTAAATTGTCTACTGGCCGTATCCAACTTACTTCAACTTACTTCAAAAGCAGCAATTGTCGTACTTGACATTCAAGTTATTCTTGATTATTATGAGATTGATGATCGCGACGTAGAAGGTGAATGGAGGAACTATTGGGAGATGGAGAGGGATTATATCATTAGAACCGGCGTAATTCCAAGTCACCTATGGTGCTTTCTTGTGTAAAATGTGTAATTGAATCAAATATTATTCAAGAATTGTTATGGTTACTAGCGTTTGTTTTAGTTAATTTAAATTCAATTTATCGTACTTGAACAATTTAGATTAAATATATCTTACATACATGTAACGGGATAATTTACGTAAGATAAAAAAATCGATAATTTCTATTTACGTAAAATAAAAAAATCGATAATTTCTATTTACATAAAATAAAAAAATCGATTAAAGAATTTTAAAGGACACAATTTCATTGTATTGGAATATTGAAGGACAAAATGTCATTTCCTAAACATATTTATTTAAAAAATTCTCCCAACTCCTTCAACAAAATTTATTAATTTTAATTTATTAATTAAAATAAAATCCGTGGCAGTTGAAAGGCCACATGTTGTTTCATTATCTCATCTATAAATACACTTTCACTAAATGCAAACCCTAGTTTCTCAACCAACAATTTACCATTCATTTCTGTTTTCCTCTTCTCCTTCTCTTAAAACCCTAAGCTCAACAACCCTAAATCTTTAAACACCAAACTTCTTCTTTCATATAATGGATAAGAACATTCGCCTAACATTGATACACATGGAGAGGAACAAATACTATATCCGCCGCTTAGACGATTTAGAGACGAAGATCAACGACTACCTTGATAAGATTCGGGAGATGGGTATTACTCATGACGTCTTGTCGGAGATGGAGCAGATGAGGTTGCATGCAGATTATGAATCTGCTATACAAGACCTCTAAAAAATAAAGGAGAATAGGAGCATTCTCATGGAAGAGAATGACTCCCTTGAAAAAGTTATTGCTAAATTTTTTTCAAATTAATTTAGTATGTATGTATGTATGTTTGGATGTTGTACCCAAATCCACATTTTTTCCTCCTATTTGGGTATTCATCTCGGTTTGTTAGTTTTTTAATTTGTAAAATATTTAAATTATTATATAAAATGTGGACTTCTAGTATTTTCCATTTATGTACTTTATTCAATTCCATCTCTTTTACTTGTTTATTTGAACAGTTAAAATTGATTTGACAAAACACAACACAAAAAGAATAATGAACTGAACAATTGGGAGATTTGACATAATACCAACCAAAAAGAGTAATAAAAAATGAACAATTCAAATTTGATTTGACTAAACACAACTTGAAATGACTATTGTAACTTGAAATGACTATTGTTGTTGCGTGTGTAAGAAAATCCGGCGGCATGCATAAAGTCTTCAATTCTGAGAAACGATTTGACTTCCAAATCAAATCAAGTCACAACTTTTAATAAAAAAAAAGGATTTTAAAACTCTAACTACTACCTTTTCCCATTATAAAAGGCAAAACACATTCATCTCAAAATTATCTTTCAGTACACAAACCCTAATCTTTTTTTATCCATACTCCTCCATTATCAATCAAGGTATTTGTTCTTTTATCTTCAATTATTGTTTGGGTTTTTTTTGTTTTTATCACAAATGATTTTATTGAATAAATCCCAAACCCAAATCGATTTTTTTAACTATCTATTTAACTGATTGTGCGGTTGTTGCTTCTTAATTTAATTTAATTGTTTCAGATGGATAGACAGTTTGTTGCTTTCTTATTTCAATACACAATGGATCGCAAAACGTTCTCACTCACTGCGCGAGAGATTGACGTTCGATTGGAAACCCTAATCACTGAGCGTCTCATGTACGAGACATGGCCATAACAAGAGGGATGCATGACGTACAAGCAAATATGGATAATATGATAAGCATATTAAGGGCAAATCGCGAACCAGCGCTAATAGAAATTAGGAAAATTGAAAGGGAGATTGTTCAACTTGAATCTCTTGGATTTTAATTAATTTTAGTTAATATTTCGTATTTTGTAAGGATTATTGTAAGTATGGTTTGTATTATATTTTATAAATCTATGAAGATCCTTTTTATTTACCCAGATGCAAGTGTCTTTAGTTGCAAAATTAACAATGAAATTTATACAAAGAAAAAAAAAAGAGAATTAAACGACAAAATGTAAACGAAAATAGATTATTATTAACATAAACTTTAAAAAAAAAAGTACAATATTAAGCCTAGTCCTTATTAATCAAGGACTTTAAAATCTTAATATCATCCTCTAATTCTTCCCTAAGTTTGCAACATTTTTCATGTGTACCCAACACGGATTTGACGAAATCATCCGCTTCCTTCTCCATTTCCTTCATGCCTTTTGCATAACAATCGCTGCGAATTTTAATCGCCCCGACCACCATCTTCATCACTCTGAACTCCTGTTCATGGAGCATGGCAACCTGTTCTTCTAAACCAGTTAAAGATTCAATAGCAATATTGTGAAGGCCTTCCATTTGAAATTTCTGAGGTTTTAGAGAGAAGATAAAGAGAGATAAAGTGAATGAGTAAGGAAAGGTTAGGTAGAAATGGATACTTCTTTTAACTCACCCGTATTTATAACAAGGATGGTGACCTTTGGTTCATGAATTAAATTAAATTAAATTAAATTAAGTGGTTCATGAATAAATTCAATTAAACTATGAATAATACGCCTCAGTTGGAAACCCTAATCACCAGAGCGTCTCATGTACGAGACGGATTGTATGGTTTGTATTATATTTTATAAAACTATGAAGATCCTTTTTCATTACCCACATGCATGTCTCTTCAGTTGCAAAATTAACAATCAAATTTATACTAAAAAAAAATAGTAGAGAATTAAACGACAAAATGTAAGAACGAAAATAGATTATTATTATTAAGATAAACTTAAAAAAAAGTACAATATTAAGCCTAATCCTTATTAAGTAAGGATCGTAAAATCTTAATATCATCTTCAAATTCTTCCCTAAGTTTGCAACATTTTTCATAAGTACCCAACACGGATTTGATGAAACCATCCGCTTCCTTCTCCATTTCCTTTATGCCATTTGCATAACAATCGTTGCGAATTTTAATCGCCCCGACCACCATCTTCATCGCCCTCAACTCCTGTTCACGGAGACAGGAAACTTGTTCTTCCAAAAAACTCATAGATCCAATCATAAGATCGTTAAGGCCTAATTTCGACCGCCATTTCAAAAAATCTGAGTTTTTAGAGAGAAAATAAAGAGAGATAAAGTGAATGAGTAAGAAAAGGTTAGGGAGAAAGGTGATTCTTCTTTTAACTCCCCTCGTATTTATAACAAGGATGGTGACCTTTGGTGAACCATAACATGAATAAATTAAATTAAATTAAACTAAATAAAATTAAATTAATAAAATGTGGTGGTTCATTAATAAATGCAATGAAAATTAAAGAAACACATCGGAATACTAAAAGACAAAATTTTCTAAGATTATAATTACAATATTAAGGAAAATAAAGATTACAATATTAAGGAAAACTAAATTAATAAAAACTAAAACTAAAACTAAATTAAAGGTTACAATATTAAGGAAAAAAATAAAACTAATTTCTAAGATAAAGAAGGCAAAATAGCCTCTAAGGCCCCGATCTCCCTCTCCAAGTCCTTCCTGAAATCGTATGTCCTCTGATAGTCACGTAAGAAGGATTGTATGAGGGACTCGAGTGATTTGTCGAAATCTTTGATACCTCTTTCATGCCAACGGTTGCGGCGTTCCATAAGGGATTTCATCCTCGAAACATGCTCCAACTCCGTCACACAGAGCTCATCCACCAAAGCTTGTTTACCTCTGATTGATCTATTAACAACATCAACGGCCGCGTTTTCCATCTTGACGTATACAAATATAAGGATTAAATTAGAATTAAGAATATTAAAGGTATTATTGAGAGAAGAGAGAGAGAAGTTGAACAAATAGAGAAAGAGATGAAAATAAGTACTATTGAGAGAAGTTAGAGAGAGACTTTGATTATGTTTTAGTTGATATGATAACAAAAAAAAATGCTTATAAAGGTTGTAATATTTACCAATCCGTGGCTTTATTTGTGATTGGTCACTTATAGGATCAACGGCCACGATTTAATGTGGAATATCATCAAATATTTTAATGACAACTGAACGGTCACGATTAACTATTAAGTACCATCACTTTTTAAGTTGTTTTAACACTAGATTGTCCTTTTCCCGCCAAAATATTCGTACAATCCTATTGATCATACGTTGCAACGATTAGTCGATAGCAACGTCATTTATCTCATCTTAAGTCTTAGAAACTTGTTAAAATTAGTCCTACACTGTTAATCGGAATAATTAACTAATTATAGCAACATACGATTGATAACAACTTAACTTAGGTCTTACGTCCCGAGACATAGGTATCTACACCCGTATTGATCGTACATTGCTATGATTAGTCAATAGTAACATACGATTGATAACAACTTAACTTAGGTCTTACGTCCCGAGACATAGGTATCTACAACCGTATTGATCGTACATTGCTATGATTAGTCAATAGCAACGTCATCGATCTATAACATTTTAAACATAGGCATCTAAACCCGTATTGATCGTACATTGATATAATTAGTCAATAGCAATGTACGATGTATAACATCTTAAACCACAAGACATAGGTATCTAAACTCGTATTGATTGTATATTGCTATGATTAGTCAATAGCAACGTTCGATCGATAACATCTTCAACCATAATACATAGGACCATAATACATTGGTATCTAAACTCGTATTGATCGTATATTGCTATGATTACTCAATAGCAATGCACGATCGATAACATCTTAAACCATAAGACATAGGTATCTTAATCAATTATCCCGTTCTAATCATATATAAACTCATATTGATCAAACGTTAAGTCTTAACCTTAGGTCTTAAATTTACGTCTTAACCTTACGTATTACACATACGATCGTACATATGGCTAAAAACCCTAAAACCACAAATAAACCCTATAAACCCTATACACCCAAAACTCCTAAAAAACCTAGAAACCCTAAACCCCAAATAAACCCTAAACCCCAAATAAACCCTAAACCCCAAATAAACCCTAAAATTTTATTTTAACCAAACCATGATGGACTAAAATTTAGATGATCATCAACGCGACAAGCTATGTAGAACATTTGTATTATATTTCTATTTTAATATTTTAACTTAATAAACAAAATAAATTAAGTAACAGTAAAACCATTCATTTTTTAACTGTTGTTTTTTAAACACAACAAAAATAAAAACTTATATTTTAATATCAATTTAACTGTTGTTTTTTATTTCATAACAAATAAAAACTTATATTTTAATAACAATTTAACGATTGTTTTAATATTTTAATATTTTAAAACTTGTTTTTTATATTCATTTATTATATTAATATGTTACTTTATTAATGTAATCGTATATTTATATTATGTTTTCAATAATAAAATTTATATTTTAATATTTTAACTTAATAAAACTAACATTTAAAAATATGTTTCGGCATTAATATGTTACTTTAGTCTACGAATTACATAAAATATTTACTTTCAATTATTTAAAAACATGTAAATAAATTAAGATATATATTATTTACTATTATTTTTAATAATATAATTGGTCATTAATAATTTTAATCTACTTGCCTTTTCGAAATCTAGAAAATAAATTAAGATGCATAGGGAAGACAAACGTTAATAATTCAATTTTATGGAGAATAGTAAGAGTTACACTATTTTTTTTTTAATTCCATTTTATCGAGTATGATAACAGTCGCCCTTTTTGGTTTATATTTTTTAATTTTAATTTATAAGGACAATTAAATTAAAAGAAAGGTAATATGAAAAGAAAATTACTTTCATTAATATTAAAAACGACGTACAAAGGGAAAAAAAAACAACAAACAGAATTTAAAAACTAAACCTAATGACTACAACCAACACAAGAATCAAATCTAAGTTTCTTAGAATTGAGCCTTCTTGGACGAGTCCTCCCGAACCTCTTCTTGGACATCTTTGAAGGGAGGATATCAGGGGTTTTTGTGCATGGCGAGTTCCCCATAGCTTTACCGGAGTTCTTCGGCTTAGGAGGGGTTGCTATAACCTCAATCACCTCCACTACTTCGTCCTCCTCTACCTCCTCCACCCTAACAATGGAGGAATCAACTTTAGGGGTAGCTAACATCTCTATCCCATCGTCAATTTTCTTCCAATACATTTTGTCGAGTTCAAATTTACCCCAATTAAGCATATTAAATTCCTCCTCAAATAAATCGACAAGGAAAGTATTTCCATGGTAAACCGGACTAGCTCTCGTTAAAGCATTTTGGACATTTGTAGGACCAACTTGCTTGATTATTTCTCTCATGAACAACCTCGTGCAAACAATGTCTCTTGCATGGGCTTTCCTCTCTTCCGACATTTTTCTTATTTCACTTTAGGATAGTTAAATTAATTTAGTAGGGAAGATGAACTTTGGATTAATTAAAAATTGGAGGGAATGACTATATTTATAATACAATATTTCCCTCCAAAAAAAAAACAATCAATGCATGGTTTACCGCCAAATGCAAGTTAGGTGGGGAAAACCCTAACGACCTTTCATCTTCTTAATCATTACAAAATAAAAATAACAACTTATAGATTATCAAAAACAATTAGAGTAGCACGTTGGTAAGATACATAATTTTCTAACCAGGACGTCAAGGTTCGAACCTTGTTGCGGTATGTTTTTTATTAACAAGTTTTTTCTGTGTACTTTTTGTAAAAAAAAAAGTATTTAAATAAAAATAGTTGTACCATAAATAATTATGTCAAACAAATTTTTATTATTAACATTTTTTTAAGAATTTTTTATTAAATAATTATGTCCAATAGTTTTTTTTAAAGAAAATTAGAAAATAAATTTTTAAAATTTTTTTTATTTTTTTTTATTTAACTAAAAAAATAAATTTTTAGAATTTTTAAAAATAAATTAAAAATAGTTGTACCATAAATAATTGTTTTTTTTATTTTTTTTTTATTTAACTCACTAATTTCATACTTAATATTTTGAAATTAAACAAAAAAAATTTAACGTAAAAACAGTGCCTTATAAAATGCAAAAACAATTTATCAATAATAATAAAAAAAATATAAAACCTTGAAATACAGAACGCAATTATATTCAATAATAAGTTAAAACGAAAAATACATATAAAAATTAATCAGCGAAAATAATTATACAAAATATATTGTATAAATATAACGTATTAATATCGTATATGCAAAATAATATCGTATATGCAAAACGTACAAATACAACGTATTAATTAATGTATCCGCCTCAGTATAAATATACGGTATACAAATGCATACATAAATATTGAAATACACAAAAATATTAATAATAAATAACAGTTAAATATAAATTAGGAGAGAAGTTTTTTTAATTAATAAAATATATGGCAAAACCGAGGACACTAATTAGGGAGGGTAATTAATGAAGGAATCAAGGGATTAATTAGATTAAATCAGATTCTTTGAGTTGGACAAATGGCACGTTATTATTGGTGGTGTATGAGAGCCTTCATACACCTGGTGTAACTCTACCCTTTTCGGTTAAGAATCGTGAACAAAACAACATAAGAGTATGATACATTTAATAAAAGATTAAGAGGACAAGAAACAGCAGTCAAATTTACTCATAAATTGATTACACAGTTGAAACATCAACTAAATTTGACCATGTTTAGGATACCAACGGAAGGAGTTATGTCAAACGTATAAAAGAATATAATCAAACATTAAGGATAGATAATACGAGTCTTTGCTTATGGATTTGAGAATCTAACGATATTAAGGAAACATAACACAATTGAATTGATTCCCAATCATAATAATGAACGTACCTCAATGAATGATATTTGACCAAAGATATGTATTAATTAAGTGTTCGGATACTTACGGTACATATTTGAACAAACAAAAGTGTTAAAGAATTGGATTTGCATAAGAAATCACGTATCATGAGGAATAACTTTAACACATGTAATAATTGCAATTGACTACGGAGTACTAGATATGTCCAATCGAAAAAACGAAGTCTTGCTTATTGGATTTTAATCTCATATTTAACGTTACATTATTCCTTATAAATGGATAATAAACAATTACGGGGTATAATGAAAACGCACCTTGATTAGCGGATTAAAACAATAAGGTCTGATATAAGCCTTCGATCTCCTTATCATATCTTAAAAATATATGAACAAAATAACATTATTAATTTGTCAAAATTTTAACCCGTAAATAATTTTTCCTTTCTCATATCAAACTTCGAGCATATACGAGTCTCACGGGGATTTTCATGAGATATTCACTTTTATGCGATATTGTCATTTCTTTCAATGAACAAATTTGGCTTAATAAGGCCGCATTATTAAGTTCAATTAAGGCCGCAATATTAGGCTTATCATACCGCCATATTCTTGTTCTCTGCTACAGACAAAGTCTTTATGAGATATCACATTCACTTCAAGGAGTGGATCAAATTTCATATCTCATTATACTATTTAACTTCAGGTGAACAAGAATCAATTCGCAAATAAATTTGCCTTTTATAAAGATCGCTTTAAATTGAACAACGGTTTATATACTCATAGACGTGGACTTCTAGCCACTTACACTTATAAAATATGAATATATTGTACTGATGAGACAGTGTTAAATTATTACACACATTTAAACTTTGAACTTCAGGCCAAAGTTATAATATGGACATATCTCTCATATTTATAAAATAAATCTTTTTGAACTTCTGGTCCAAAATTATTTGATATGTCTTTTCTCAAAACTTTTCCACCACATATATGGAACTACGAGTCCAAAAATTGTAATTTTACAAAGCTGATAATATTCTTATATACACGTACACCCCCATAAATATCATTCTACGAACATAAGACTATCATAAATATTAATACTTATAAACCACTATGTTGCTTACAACTTAGAAGTTCACGATTCAATTAATTAACATGATATTTAATAAATTACGTAATTAAGTAAACATTATAAACACAAACTCATAACAATGTGAACCAAACCCAATGATAACTTGCAATGATAACTTCTATAGTATACATAATACGACTAAAATATGTGAAGTTGTAAACCCATCAAACAATACTCCGTACATCATTAACAATGCAATGGACAAATATGTAAACATACGTGAATTAGTTAAATAATGTTGGGACGGAAGGGTGAATTAGGGAGAGCTTATAATGGGCTAAAATAATTACGTACTCTTGCTCGTTTATCTTATTAAAAGCTAGATAGAAAAGCAATAATAAATAGAGCGTTAGAGGGTTAGAGCGTATAACGGAAACATACCTTAATTAGCGGAATAAAATAATAAGATCTGATATGAACCTCCAGATTATCAGATCTAATTCATTGTGGGAGATAATAATAAATAGGTTGTATCCGATGTAGAAATAATAAGGATGGGTAGAGACTCGTGCTGATAACGTGTTGTGAAATAAGGAGAAGGGAGAATTGTAGAGAAGAGAAAAGAGAGACCGAACCATATTATCATTCCATTATGAAGGGTATATATATACAATACAATGGGAAAGAGTTTCTATAAGATAATATATTCTAGAGTAGTCTAAGATATGGACATCCATATAATATCTATATTAATAATTGATGTGACCATAATTAGAGCATATTTAGTCCCCGAATTAGCCTTGTTCCCATGCTTTTTAGTGCATATTTGGATCATTTATTGTCTTTAGTTCTTTGTTTTGCATATTCTTTGAGGTTTTGTGTCCTTGGTACATACTATAGTAGATGGGCAATGATGAGAAAAGATCCTTGCATCCCCGAGGAAATCCTCAAGGATTCTATGAAGAAAAAGGAAGAAAAGAAGAAGGAATGAAACCGTTTGACAATCCGTGCGGATTGCCCTGAAGACGCCCGTCCAAGGCCCAAAATCCGAGCGTCTTCCTCCACAAGACGCCCGTGCAAAACCTCCACAAGACGCCTGTCTTTCCCCTGTGGATGCCCGTCCAGAAGCACCCAAATCTGCCCGTCCCGTGCCTAAGACGCCCGGATTCCCAGACAGTCTATTTCGTCTTCTACAAACTTCAAGGAAGAATGCGCATCTTTTTCTAAGACCGGCGAAAAAGAGACCGGAGTCTCTCTAGAGACCGGCGATTCCTCAAGGACTTAATCGTCATTTAAGCCCTTAGTAAACCCTAATTTATGTACCTAATCCCCACTATAAATACCCCATTAGTCTAATTAGAAGAGCATGTTCTTCTTAGCAATGTTTAGTGTAGTTAATATCAATCAAATCTCTCTTTAATCTTGTAATCAACATTTAATCAAGTTTTAATACAAGTTTTATTTCCTTAATCTCTCTCTTGTTCATCCTTTATTTTGGGTAATTGAAGAATATTTGGGTTATTATTGGGAGATTGACAATCTTCCAATCAAGCATCAAGTACTTCTTTTATTCTTTGCTTTATTATTAGAATCATTAGTAGGTATAATTCTCTTAATCCCTTTATAATTATTGTTAATCACTTTCATTTATTCATCATGTTTCACTTTGTTAGTATGATTGACAACCTTGCTAGCATGTTCAACATGATAATGAGTGAGTAGTTTCTTTAGCTAGGGTTAATGGGTAATTAGGGGAAACCAACATGGGGAATGATTCATGCTTAATTTAATATGTTTTCATAATTTATTTGCTTGCTTGTTGTGATCTCAACTTATGCACATGTTATGTTCGATGAAATGCGAGCCTATGAATCCTTGCATTTTTTACCCATCACCTATCTTTTCAATGAGACTTGTAAGACATAAACCAACTCGAGTCTCATTAGACCATGCATATAGTTGAGTAGGGAAGATTAAGTCGAATTGTAGGTATTGTACAATCTAATCGATTCGGCTCCGGGACCCAAACTTTCCTAGGATTGTAAGACATAAACCAACTCGATCCATCACAACAATAATTGCTTCCTTATTATTTGAGAATATGTTTGTATGATCAATTCCCATGAATCCCCTATGACCCCATGATACCCTAGTGCTTTTTATCAATTGTTTACATCCCTTTTTTATTCATCTTGCTTGTTTACTTTCATTGCTATTTAGTTTAGTGATCTTCTACTTCAAACCCCAATTGTGACACCCTTAGACACCACTAGTTGCAATAGAAATCTCATCTCAATTCCCGTCCCTTGGGATCCGACCTTTACTTACCTCTTTACTAATTGTAGAGTTGTTGGTGAAGTTATAAATTGTGTTTTGGTCTAGGTGCTCCTAACGACAAGTACTGAAAACTAAACCCCTCATAAGGGATCACGACCAAAAATGGCGCCGTTGCCGGGGACGGTGTTAACTTGATTTAGATTTTCTTACATTGTTATTAGTTGTATCTTTCTTTGCCTTGGGGAAGTAAAACTCCTCAAGGTTTGTTCTAACTATTTTCAAGTTGTTTGATATTTTATAAGATGGACCTTATAGATTGTTTTGTAGAGGACCACTTAAGTATACCTTTCTTCAAAGATCCCATGCAAGCATTGGAAGCCTTGGAAGCAAGTGAGGCTAAAAATATGTATTGGGAATTGGAGGTAGATCTTTTTGAGGCCGCTCTAGCTAACAAAGAACTTACTCATGCACAATCCGAATTAGTGCATAACATCCTTGTGGAAGCATGTCAACCTATAGAAGATGAGCAATCCATCCTAGAAGACATCTTACAAGCTCAAGAACAAGAGGAATCCGTCATGGAATTCGAATGTGATGAGATTGATTAGAATTAAGAACAAGTTGAATATGCTATGAGAATGGAATGTATAATGGAGATGGAGCAAATTCTCAATGAACCTTCAAAGGAGGAAAGTGAGGTACAAACTCCTACTTTAAAACCCCTTCCCCCAAATTTGAAATATGCTTACCTTGATGAATCAAAGACCAAACCCGTGATTGTTAATGATAGACTCGATGAGAACCAATTGGGAAAATTGCTTGATGTGTTGAAACAACATGAGAAGGCTATAGGTTATAGTCTAGATGACCTTAAGGGGATAAGTCCCAACTTTTGCATGCATAGAATTCATCTAGAAGAGGACCATAGACCTACCATTCAAGCTCAAAGAAGACTAAACCCCCACATGCAAGAAGTTGTCAAAGGAGAGGTTATGAAATTGCTTGATGCGGGAATCATATATCCCATATCGGACTCTTTGTGGGTTAGCCCCGTCCAAGTGGTACCTAATAAAGGAGGTACCACGGTGGTGACAAACGAAAAGAATGAGTTAATACCCACAAGGAAGATCACCGGTTGGCGTATGTGTATTGACTATCGAAAATTGAATTCCGCAACAAGAAAGGATCATTTCCCCTACCATTCATTGACCAAATGCTTGAGAGGTTAGCCTCCAACAAATTCTTTTGTTACCTTGACGGGTATTCGGGATTCTTCCAAATCCCTATACACCCGGATGACCAACATAAGACCACCTTCACATGCCCTTATGGTACTTTTGCATATAGGAGGATGCCTTTTGGTTTATGTAATGCCCCCGCCACTTTCCAAAGATGCATGATGAGTGTCTTCTCCGACTACCTAGAGACCATAATGGAAGTTTTTATGGATGATTTTAGCGTTTATGGAAAGGACTTTGACTCATGTTTGCATAATATTTCTCTTGTATTGCAAAAATGTGAAGATGTTAGTCTTGTTTTAAATTGGAAAAAGTGTCACTTCATGGTCAATGAAGGAATTGTTTTGGGTCATTTAATTTCGGAAAAGGGCATCGAGGTTGATAAGTCTAAGGTTGAGGTGATAGAGAAACTCCCACCTCCCGTGAATGTTAGAGGGGTGAGAAGTTTTCTCGGTCACGCGGGTTTTTACCGCAGTTTCATAAAAGATTTTTCAAAAATAGCGAAACCCCTCACTCAACTCTTGCTTAAGGATGCCCAATTCCATTTCACTGATGAGTGTGTTGAAGCCTTTATAGAATCAAGGAAGCACTAATATCGGCACCAATCATTCAACCTCCAAATTGGGAACTACCGTTCGAGATTATGTGTGATGCTAGTAACTACGCCGTTGGAGCGGTTCTTGGCCAACGGGTAGGAAGAGCTCTTCATGCCATCTATTATATAAGCAAGACTCTTGATCCCTCCCAAGTGAACTATGATACCACCGAGAAAGAGCTTCTTGCCATTGTCTATGCTTTGGACAAATTTCATTCCTACTTACTTGGATTCAAGGTGATTGTCTTTTCGGATCACCGTGCTCTCCGACATCTCTTGATAAAGAAGGAGGCAAAACCAAGGTTGTTGAGATGGATTTTGCTTCTTCAAGAATTTGACTTGGAAATAAGAGACAAGAAAGGAGCCGAAAATGTAGTGGCGGATCACTTGTCAAGGATCCGGTTTCATGATGAACAAGGAGAAACACCGATCAATGACTCATTTCCCGACGATATCTTGATGGCCATTCAAACACAACTTGAAAGGCACATCACCCCATGGTTTGCCGATTATGCCAACTATATTGTTGGAAGAGTACTCCCTCCAAACTTGAACTACAACCAAAGGAAGAGGTTCTTGTTCGAAGTAAAAAGGTACTTTTGGGATGACCCAAACCTCTACAAGGAGTGTAGTGATGGGCTCTACCGGAGATGCATCCCTCAATGGGAATTCCAAGGAATCTTGGAAGGGTGTCACTCATCACCCTACGGTGGGCACCATGGAGCAAGGAGGACCATTGCAAAAATTCTTCAATCGGGCTTCTATTGGCCTACAATGTTTCAAGGCACGAGGGAATTCATCATTCATTGTGATGCTTGTCAAGGAACGGGGAATATCTCTTGAAGGAACGAAATACCACAAAGGGGAATTCTAGAGGTGGAGATCTTCGATGTTTGGGGGATCGACTACCAAGGTCCGTTTGTGATATCCAATGGAAATAAGTATATCCTTGTGGCCGTAGATTACGTCTCAAAATGGGTGGAGGCAATTGCCACTCCAAACGATGATGCAAAGACGGTCACCAAGCTCTTCTAGAAAATAATCTTCCCAAGATTTGGAGTTCCTAGAGCAATCATAAGTGATGGAGGAACGCATTTTCATGAGAAGAAGCTCACATCTCTTTTGACCAAGTATGGTGTCCAACATAGAACCGGCTTGGGATACCATCCTCAAACAAGCGGTCAAGTTGAAGTTTCAAATAGGGAGATCAAGCAAATCCTTGAGAAGGTTGTGAACAAGACCCGAAAAGATTGGAGCACAAAGCTTGATGACGCTCTTTGGGCTTAAAGGACGGCCTATAAGACTCCCATAGGAGCCTCCCCTTACAAGTTTGTTTATGGAAAAGCATGCCACTTGCCAATCGAATTGGAGTACAAATCTTTTTGGGCAATTCGAGCACTTAACCTTGATCTCAAATTGAGCGGTCAAAAGAGGATGATTCAAATTCAAAAGTTGGAGGAATTCCGACTACAATCATATGAGAATGCCAAGATCTACAAGGAAAGGACAAGACTGCTCCATGACAAAAGGATTAAGCAAAAAGCCTTGCACAAAGGGGATAAAGTCCTCCAATTCAATTCCCGCTACCGACTTTTTCCGGGAAAGTTGAACTCTAGATGGATGGGTCCCTATGTGATCACCGAAGTTGGAAAATACAGGGATTTTGAAATCAAGGCGGAAGATGGAAGCAAATTCAAGGTCAATGGTCAAAGATTGAAGCCATACTATGAGGGAGCATTTATTGGAGAGGTCGAGGTCACCTACCTCGGGTCTCCTCATCCTTGAAAGAATCATCAAAAGGGAGAGTTTGGTGGAGTCCTCCCTAAACCACCACTTCTAAATATACTAACCCTCTAACTTGTATTTATAATTTTATTGCATTCCTTTAATTATAAACATAAATTCTTTCCATGAGAGTAAGTGATGGAGGGTCACTAATGAATTTTGAATGAAGGAAGGAACCGATCTTCAAGTGTGGGGAAGCATTTATTGAAGACAAGGAAAATCAAAGGAGAATCCGCAGCAAGGAACCCGAGCGTCTTCCTTGGAATCCGCCCGTCCTGCGGGAATCCGGGCATCTTTAGCAGAATCCGTCCGTCCATTTAGGCTGTGAAATTGAAATTTTGGGACTGTCGAAGAATCTGAGCGTCCTGGTAGAGAAGACGCTCGTCTTCAGTAACCCGCTCGTCTTTGCGAAAAGACGCCCGTCTTCTTTGCAAGTGCATTTCAAGAAAGGTTCTGTCCACGAGAATCCGCCCGTCTTTGGGAAAAGACGCCGTCTCTTTTCAGAAAATCCGAGCGTCTTGGGCTCGAGACGCTTGTCTTGGCTGCGTTATATATTTGGAAAATTAACTGTAACAGAATCCGGGCGTCTTCCCTCAAATCCGCTCGTCCCAAAATGCTGGAATCCGAGCGTCTTATGCTCGAATCCGCTCGTCTTCCTGCGTTAATCAATCCTGATTTTTCCTAATTTTATTACACCCCACCACACAATTTGTGACACATCACCCTTCCTTCCACTTGTATTATAAAAACCCACCTTCTTATGACTCCAAAGCATATCCCAATCACTCTTTTACCCCACAAAATCAAAAAGCCCCAAATTTCTAGGGTTTCAAAGGCAACACTCAATCCACAAAAAGCATCTTTATACTTTAACAAATCGAAATTCCACTCAACAATCAAAGAATGGCACCAAAGGGATCTTCCTTTAGGGATAGGAGAAGACCAAGGGTAAGAGGAAGCTCTTCTACCTCCCATATCAACACATTAAGAAGGGAGCATGAAGAAATTGTGGATCTTACAAGACTTGATGATTTCTCAAATGTTGAATTCGTCAATGATGTGCAAAGACTCGTTTTCCACCGGCTTCTTCGTAAGAACATTCTCCCTACTAAGTTTTTATGTCATAGTACTTTAAATAAACTTGGGATTTATCACCAAATGGAAGCTCTTTTTGAGTTGTTTGGTCTCTCTACCCTTTTCCACATACATGAGCAAACTTACCGATCCCTTGTGCTTGAATTTTTGAGCTTCTTGAAGATTACAACCTTGAATAGAACAATATGCATAAAATTTAGGTTGGAAAGTGTTTCAAGAATGATGACTCTAGTGGAATTTGCTAATGTGCTTGGTCTCGATGTCTCGCCTACCCGGACATCAAAACCAAAGAGATATAGTGTTGCACCCCTATGGAGGGCCATGACCGGCCGAGATTTCATGTACATTAAGGAGTGTCTAGCTTTCCACATTCAAAATCCTATTTTGAGACTTACTTACCGGTTCCTTTCCGGCACTCTACTTGCTCGCCGAGACCCGGCAATAGTGAACGAACTTGACCTTGTGTTCATGGAGTCTTATCTCAATATCCAAGGAAGGGGTGGGTACCACTTCAATGCGCCTCTTGTGCTACTCAAAAAATGGGCAAAGTTTAGGAACGGTGATGATGATGGGATGAAACACATTGTTAATGGAGGGCTTATTACGAAGATTGCAAAGCATTTCAATCCAAAATTCAATGAGAATAATGAGTATGCTCCTCTTTCCGGAAATACAAGGATAAATGAAGACCTTCTTCTTATTCTTCATCATTGGATAACCCTTGAGGGGGTTGATAAAAGGATCAAGTGGATAACGAAAGGAAGTGATCCAATCTACCTACCAATGACCGGACTACCAAGAATCTCACCAAGAAGAGGACCTTTATCACCAATCCCATCCTACCTTATCCCTCCAAACCCAACCCAAACAAGGCAAGCACCACCACCTCCAAATCCCCAACAACAACAACAACAACAACAACCTCAAGATGAGAAAATCAAAGTACCTCCCTACCCATTTCCTTATCAACCGTACAACCATCCCAACCCCTTTATCCTTCCCCGTGATGACTTTGTAACGGGAATTCTACAAGATTTGCACTTCCGACAATATGAAGCTACCGTGGACAATTATTATGCACTCTATCCTCAATACCACGATATGATTCAAAACGGAAAGATTAGTGAGGAGGGAGCATTTCCCTCTTGGGCACAATTGGATTTACTCTTCCCCAATTCGGAGAGTGAAAATGAAGGGGCAAACGGGCGACAAGAGGAAGGGAGCAACAATTCTTGCGGGGGGGACACGGTGGAGCTTGGAAGTGAAGAGGACGAGTTCATGGACCCGAATACACGTGATGCATCCAAGGAAATATGGGATAGTGATCTAGAGGGAGATGACGACGATCTCTAGAGGATCTCTTCATAGCTAGATGGAGCGGGCGTGAGGCACCCATCTCAAGCTTAAGTGAAGTTTCTTCATCTCTTCTCTTTATTTTCAATTTTCATGAAAGAAGTTTATGTTTTGTTAACTTGTAAAATATTTGACTTTGTCTTTGGTTGGAGACTCCTAGCAACATAGAGGACTAACACCTCGGCCCCATTGAGGTGTTCTTATTTCATTGTTCCCACTTTTGAAAATCCAAAATGACAAATTTAGTTTCATGCATTGCATCTTGCGTGCATGAACTACCCCCAACTTTAGGACATTAGAAATAATGTCTATCTCGGTTTGGGGAAGTACATGCATACGCAACGGGAGGTAATCTAAATTACGCTCTCCGTCATAAACAAAAACCCATGCATCATGTTTGCATAATTTCCCATCATTTTGGCCATTGAGGACAATGCCCATATTAGTATGGGGATGGGGAATTCTAACTTAACTTTTTGTCAAAAATCCAAAAAAATCAAAAAAAAAATTCGAAAAACCATAAAAATTTGAAAAATTTGAAAATCCAAAAACAAGTTCATTCCCTTTGTAGTGTAGTCATGTATATATTGTTGTATATATTGTGTTTGTTCTATCCTTGTTCACATTGATTGACTACGCCACATCCGAGACATAAGGATCATGAAGACCGCATGGTATGATCCTTCCAATCTCCTTTTTCCTCTTTATGTTAATGACTATGTGGCTTTATTTTGATTGATGCGGTATAACAATGTGAATCTAGGACTTGCATTTAGTTTATATGTCATATTAATTGGTAGAATCATTTGCATTAGGATGTTTATATGCTAGTTGCATCATGGCATGTAGTTGCATGTTAGAAAAATTTTGCGAAACCGTCTACTTGGGAAACTTGACAAGTGTATATAGGCCCTAGTAGATGCTTTTTCTTCTTAAGACTTTGCTTGTTAGAATACTCGTAAAATTATTACACACATTTAAACTTTGAACTTCATGCCAAAGTTATAATATGGACATATCTCTCATCTTTATAAAATAAATCTTTTTGAACTTCTGGTCCAAAATTATTTGATATGTCTTTTCTCAAAACTTTTCCACCATATATATGGAACTACGAGTCCAAAAATTGTAATTTTAAAAAGCTGATAATATTCTTATATACACGTACACCCCCATAAATATCATTCTACGAACATAAGACTATCATAAATATTAATACTTATAAACCACTATGTTGCTTACAACTTAGAAGTTCACGATTCAATTAATTAACATAATATTTAATAAATTACGTAATTAAGTAAACATTATAAACAGCCAAACTCAGTAACAATGTGAACCAAACCCAATGATAACTTGCAATGATAACTTCTATAGTATACATAATACGACTAAAATATGTGAAGTTGTAAACCCATCAAACAATACTCCGTACATCATTAACAATGCAATGGACAAATATGTAAACATACGTGAACTAGTTAAATAATGTTGGGACGGAAGGGTGAATTAGGGAGAGCTTATAATGGGCTAAAATTGTAACACCCTGTAAATTTGAAGACCTTTATTATATTTTAAGAGTAATATTTTAATCTATTTTAATTTAATATTAATTTATTTGAAATAAAATTTATTTGATAAAATATAACTTTATTTTATTTTGAAGAAATGTAATCATTTTTGATAGTTTAGAAATGTTTAAAAGTGATTTAAACTATATTTAAACCTTTTCCTTTGTTAAAATAGATTTCGGATAAAAGTCGTAAAATTGAGATTTTTCCATTTCTTACGGTCGTTGGGTAAACGAGTTTGGATATTGGGCATATGAGTACTTAATCTTTTAGTAAAATCGTGTTTAAGAACTTTACTTTTCTCGGAAATCGCGTTCGACGAATATTTCTAATTTCCGTCGAAACGAACCAAAACGTAAACAAATGACCCATCTCCCCATGTCTTTGGCTGGCCACCTACCCTCCATTTGTCCCCTCTTCCAATTTTCATTTCCTCCATAACTCAATCTATCTCTGTTGGGGCTGGTGTCCTCTACAGTTAGTGTAATAACATTTAAATCTCTAAAAGGATCAAAGGGCATACTATTGTATTATTATCAGTTGGTCCACGTTTATCAATAACGGTTGGCTTGCTAGATAAGTTTGACGTTATTGTCATACAGATGGCGGTGATCAACTGGTCCCTAAAAGTCACACTTATAGGATACGTTTGAGAGATGTGACGGTATGAAAATACAATCATGTTGATGCCTAATATGACTAACCGATTAGTCGAGTTATTGACTAGTAATTAGTCAAACGCGATGTTGAGATAATTATTTAATACGGATTAAATAATACGTGCTAAGGCGAATTAAGCGGTTAATTCGTAAATTGAATATAAACGATTTATATTTAATTAATGTATATTGAATTAATTTATTATACAATATCGTCTTTGTCGGACAAGTATTAATATATCGACTGAGTCATGTTATTAGTTGATTTTTTAATAACCGATAACCGATGACGATTTATGATAAAATCCCGTCATATACATTTAGCGAAAATCGAGTCAAACCACGAGTTAAAATAAGGAGAAAGTGGAAAGCCCACTTCCTCCCTAACCCACGGTTTGGCCGAACAAGACAAAAGGAGAGAGCCTCTCTCCTTTTGACCTAAGCATAATCATTTGCACACAAACTAGGGTTTTGGAGAAGAATTCTCTCTGAAACCTAGATCTCTCATCAGAAAACTCACATAAACTCTCTCAATATTGCAAGTCAATTAGAGAGCACTTTCTAGCACAAGGGGCATAGTCTCAGACGGTCTTGGGTGCGACGATTAGGAGGAAATCTACTTTGATTTCTGTTCTTAGGCCGAATTTGCAAGGACCCGAGGTTGATTCTTTGTTCTTTATCGTTTCTATTGTAATTTTGTTTTATGACAATAATCGCATGTTAAATTTGCGTTATAATCCTTAAAATTTGAGGGAATTTTACGGATATTTCCCTACAAGTGGTATCAGAGCGAGGCCACGTAAATTTTCATTGTGATTTTTCATAAAACGATTTTGAAACGGTTGTTTTTGTCTCGAAAACCGTGCCATGTATACACGGCTGTTTCGTTTTTTTTTTGTTGAAACCGTTACATGTTTTTACACGGTTGATTTATCTTATTTTCGATTTGTTCTTTTACATATTGTTATTTTATACGGAGATTATAGCAATATGTCAAGTTTTGTCAGATTGTAAAATTGTTTTGATGCGGTTTTGATCAAAATTGAGATGTTTTGTTTCGTCAAAACTGTTTTCACGAGGGTTTCATGTTTTCAGAATGTTTTTGCCCTCGATCGAGCATGTTTCTACTCGATCGAGAGCCCTTCCTTGTTGTTTTTGCTCGATCGAGTAATTGCGTGACTCGATCGACCTCTGTTTAAAACCCCACCGCTCGATCGAGAAGTCCTCGTACTCGATCGAAGCAGATTTGCTTGATAAAAGCCCTCGATCGACCTCCAGTCTTCGTCGATCGAGTACTTTCTGATTAGCATACCTCTCGATCGACTAGCGATTCATCGATCGAGCCCTTTGTTCCTCGATCGAGCACTTTTGTCCGGGATCGAGGGATTTTTGTTCGGCGACTTTGAAAATTTATTCTTTTTGTTTTAAATTTTCCTTTGGCCTTAATATGTACTTTATACGGATATTGTACACTCGCTATGATTGTGAAACGGTTCACACACGTACCATTGAGTTATTTTAAAGCGTATTTAAAGTAACGGATTGTAATAGATTAAAATTAAATTGATAGAAGCGGTTTTATCACATAAATTTTAATCGTTAAAAGGTGGTTTGGATAAATTTAACATAATTACGGAATTATGTCACGAATAAATTTGTTTTAGTTGATGCATTTTCTTTTATCGTTATTTTGAATGCCGTGAATGCCTTTTATTACGTATTTATTTATTTTACAGTCGGTTGTAACTTAGTGTGGCCTTAGTAGAACGTGTTACCGTAATGATGGAACACGGTCTTGGTTGTATTTTGAGATCTCGTATCTCCGTTTTGGATTTTTCACTTGTAATTACAGTTTTTATTTAGAATGTAAATAGGTTTATATTTGTAAATTTTGAATTGTAATTTTGAGAAGACCAAAGATGGAGAACCGGATGCTCACTCCCGCTGAATGGACAAAGATGGAACATCAAGACCAGCTTTTCGGGTCCAACGGTGGATTCCAAAGTTGTATTATGTTCTTTTTACTAGGATAGGCCACACTAGGAATTTTATTTACGTACTGCATTCTTTTATTTATTTTTCGTAACGATAATATGCATCATATTCCGCCTAAAACCAAACCACCTAATAATTGCATGAAAACTGACTCATATAGAGGTCACGCGTTAGTTTTCTATGACATTCATATGTCACACGATTTTAAGCCATCACCTAAATTAATTCATTCACGTAATGCTAGTTTTTCGTTCACTTAAAATGAATTAAAATTAAGTTGATGGGATCTTCCTCGTATAAACCAAAATTGAGAATGGTCTTTATAGGTCAAACTCCAATGAGTCCCTTCTTCGTCGGTAGGCATAATATGACCCCTTCTACGTCGGGTAAGTTGGAACCGATTGACCTATTTTATCTCAACACTATGGTCACTCGTACGATCCTGTGATTATGGTGGACTATAGATAGGATTTACGGAAATCTATCGACCAAGAGTTCTTACGGAAGAATTAGCTAAACAGTTGGCTTATCAATTTACGGAAATTGAGTCTTGGGATCACTTGTATCATTCTTGAGGAAGATCAATTATGCAAGTGCTTGAGTCTACACGTTAAAATATATTTTAAATAGACTTAAATCACCTCGATGAGTTGCTTATTTCGTTTTTGTTTTTCTTCCTTTTTCAGTGTAGAACACGAACATTTAAACTGCTAATAACAAAATGGCTGGTCCTACTAACGACCCAATGCCAAGTGTCACATTGGACCGTGAGTCCTGGCTTCGGATCTTCATGGATCAGATGAATCAGTCTACTCGACTGAAAAATGATGGATCTAACTTCACAGACTGGGAGGCGGCATTACGGAATGCTGCCATTGCTGATGGGAAGCTCAAATATCTGACTGAGCCCATCCCACCAAACCCAGGCCCCACGGCTGGAATTAACGAGATCGACAAGTATAACGATTTCGCCATGGAAGCGGGTGCGGTAAAGAACGTACTCATTTTTGCAATGGAACCCAATTTGCAGAAACGCTTCATAGCCCAAGGTGCAAACAAGATTTTCACCACGCTCACTAAGGAATTCTCGAAAGCACCGAGAATCGTGACCTATGAGCTTACCAGTCGCTTCTTTGAGGCGAGACTCCAGAAGGGCCAACCGGTTAGCCCACACATTCTCAGCATGATTGAGAATGTCGAAAAACTGGAGACACTTGATTGTAAGATCAGTGAGAACATCGTGATTGACCGCATGCTTCATTCACTCCACGATGGTTTTGCGCTCTTCAGAGCCAATTACTATATGAATGATTTGAAGAAAAGTCCTCATGCACTACACTCCCTTCTTGTACAGACCGAGAAGGACATGAAGTTTAGTGGGAGCATGAAACAGGATGTTCTCATTGTGTCAAACAAGGGCAAGGGTAAGGGCAAAGTTCAAATGGCACCTAGCAGAGGTGTCGAAGTTTAAGAAGTCGGGATCGGGTAAGAGTGGACCTGGTGAGTCGAGCACCTCATCGTGCACGACAAAGAGCAAAACCGATAACATGGAATGCCATCATTGCCACAAGACTGGCATTGGAGGCGTACATGTCCTGTTTACCATGAGGACATAAAAGCAGGTCGCGTTAAACCTGTTGGTATGTCTTCATCCTTTTCTACTTTTATTCATATGATTGAGATTAACCACGCAAGTTACGGAACTTGGGTACTAGATACTGGTTGTGGTTCTCATCTATGTAATCATGTGCAGGGGCTCCGGAACATCGAACCCCTCGTAAAGGGTGAGGTGGACCTGCGTATCGGGAATGGAGCACGATTGGCTGCCGTCTCGAGGGGAACATACGTGATCCAGCTTCCTAGCGGATTTGAGTTATTTTTATATAACTGCTATTATGTACCCAGTCTTTCTAAAACATTATTTCAGTTTCTGCACTTGACCAACTTGGTTTCTCATTTGTAATAGAGAATAATAATTGCATTTTCTCATTACACGATATGATTTTTGGCAAGGCAGTCTCCATGAATGGAATTTATGTTTTAGATCAGACCACCGAAATATTACACGTAATGAATAAGAAGTTAAAGGTTGGTGACAAAGATCAAACGTATCTATGGCACTGCCGTATGGGACACATTAATGAGAAACGCGTTAAACAGCTCATACAGAATGGAGCTATCTCGGCCTTTGATTTTCAATCATTTGGCACGTGTGAATCATGTCTCATCGGTAAGATGACTCGGATTTCCTTCAAAGGTGTTGGAATGCGCGTAGCTGACCTATTAGGACTCATACATACGGATGTGTGTGGACCTATGTCAATCACCGCACGAGAAGGCTATAGGTATTTTATCACTTTCACGGACGATTTAAGTAGATATGGTTATGTCTACTTAATGAAGCATAAAAGTGAATCCTTTGAGAAATTCAAAGAATACCGAGAATAGGGTACGAACCTCTTTGGGTAGAAAGATTAAAACACTACGTTCGGATCGTGGTGGCGAGTATCTTTCTCACGAGTTTGATCAACACCTTAAAGATCGTGGATTGCCTTACGATTAACTCCACCGGAACACCTCAGTTGAATGGTGTGTCCGAACGGAGAAATCGAACTCTACTTAATATGGTTCGATCCATGATGAGTCACACGGTATCACCCGATTCATTATGGGGTTATGCTCTTCCTCAATCACTTTGCTCTAATACTTAATCAAAGTCCGTCTAAAGTCATTGACAAGACTCCATATGAACTATGGAAGGGAACAATCCCTAACTTGTCCTTTATACGGGTTTGGGGCTGCGAGGCTTATGTCAAGTGGAGACACGAGGATAAGCTCGGCCCGCGATCGGTCAAGACATACTTTATAGGTTATCCTAAAGGAACACTTGGTCATTACTTCTATTCGCCAACCGAACAACATGTTTTTGTTGCGGCTAGTGCGACATTCTTAGAGAAGGAATTTCTCGAGAATGCAAAGAGTGATAGAACCTTCGACTTGTCGGAGATTCCAGAACCAAATATCGAGCAACCATTGGGGGAACCAGTTCCTTCAATCCCGGTTGCGGTTAATATTCCTGAGGAACCTAGGAGGTCGGGTAGAGTCTCTATTCCTCCGGACAGATACATTGGCATGGTCGAGGAACATGACATAGATGACATTCTACTCTTAACGAGTAGTGAACCCGCAACCTATAAAGATGCCATGACTAGTTCCGACTCAAAGCTATGGCTTGAGGCCATGAAATCCGAGGTGGACTCTATTTATGGACTTAAGCAAGCTTCTAGGAGTTGGAATCATCGTTTCGACCAAGTGATAAAAGACAATGGATTTACTCGACCAGTCGAGGAACCATGTCTATATATCAAGTCGAGTGGGAGCAAGATTGTCTTCCTAATATTGTATGTTGACAACATACTCCTGATTGGGAATGACATACCTCTCTTAACTTCGGTAAAAGTATGGCTGAAGAACCATTTCCAGATGAAAGATCTGGGTGAGGCACAAAGAATTTTGGGCATCCGTATCTATCGAGATAGATCACGTCGGATGTTATCTCTCAGTCAGGAGTCTTACATAGACAAGATTCTAGAGAGATTCAGCATGACTAACTCCAAGAGGGGGTTTCTTCCTATGGCTCCAGGGGTGCATTTGAGCAAGTCTCGGCACCGAGACACCGAAGAGAAAGAGCGCATGACACGGATTCCTTATGCCTCGGCTATAGGATCAATCATGTATGTCATGATATGCACACGTCCGGACGTGGCATATGCATTGAGTATGACAAGTCAATTCCAACAGCATCCAGGTGAATCACATTGGATGGCTGTCAAGAACATTCTTAAGTACCTACGGAGGACTAAAGATTGGGCATTGACTCATGGAGGCGAACAAAAGCTATGCGCAACCGGTTACGCAGATGCTAGCTTCCAAACGGATCGAGATGACTCGAAATCTCGATCTGGATTCGTTTTTACTCTTAATGGCGCTACGATCACCGGGAAGAGTTCCAAACAAAGTGTTACAGCAGATTCTGCGACTGAGTCCGAGTACTATGTCGCGTCTAGACATGTACAACGGAAAGCTCATCTAATCCGAGATTACGTGGAGCAAAAGGAAGTAGTGATAGAAAAGATTGCTACACATGATAACATAGCAGATCCTCTCACTAAACCATTACGACAAGATAATCATGAAGGGCATGTTAATTCCATGGGAATTAAACGTGTTCCTGAGTTGTAGTACTCTTTTATGGATTAGATTCATCTTCTTGTGTACTCTATACGACATCATCGTTTTGATATTTATATATTTTGTTTTTCATGTGGAATTGTACGATAATTTTGAACACCACAAAGTGAATCAACAAACATTATATTTTTTAGTCCTTAATTGCCCACATGAGCTGATAACTCTGGCAATTATTTTGTGACGTTGGTTGATGGTGGGTTCAACAAGCCATAAGTCAACCGGATGACTGACCAATCACAGAGGCGAGTTATACGGATATCTCGTAGGACACAATTGTGACATCGACGTGGAGTCCTAAATGTTTTATAACATTCGGTGCCGGGTCGTGGATAGGACCTCCATGGTGATCCTAAGAGTCGATTCTTTTGACTATCGATTGTCTCTTGAGACTACGGCAGATTTTGGGTGACTTTGGTTTCTTTCTCACGGTCATCCGTAACGGGGGCCAAGTAGATTTTTTCCTGGTCATTTCATGCTTGTGCTTAGATCGAAAGGAGTCGAGTTGAAGGAAATATTCAGCACTTTATCGGTACTCGATATTTCTCGGGGCCACTCGAGGAGTCAGAATCAAATGCATGGCCATGCTCGGATACGGATTCGTTTTATCGGTTAAGTTACTCTCTAGTCGGGGAAACCACTCTAGATACGGATCGATTGTAAAATACGACCTTTGCGGATCCGGATCTGCAAATTGTTTTACATTGAGTGGGAGAAATTTTAAATGAATATGAGAATCGGTTATCGCACATACACTTGTACGGACAAGTGGGAGTTTGTTGAGCCGTGTGTCCTCCGATTAGTGCGGATAACGTTATTACACATACACTTGTACGGACAAGTGGGAGCTTGTTGGGGCTGGTGTCCTCTACAGTTAGTGTAATAACATTTAAATCTCTAAAAGGATCAAAGGGCATACTATTGTATTATTATCAGTTGGTCCACGTTTATCAATAACGGTTGGCTTGCTAGATAAGTTTGACGTTATTGTCATACAGATGGCGGTGATCAACTGGTCCCTAAAAGTCACACCTATAGGATACGTTTGAGAGATGTGACGGTATGAAAATACAGTCATGTTGATGCCTAATATGACTAACCAGTTAGTCAGAGTTATTGACTAGTAATTAGTCAAACGCGATGTTGAGATAATTATTTAATACGGATTAAATAATACGTGCTAAGGCGAATTAAGCGGTTAATTCGTAAATTGAATATAAACGATTTATATTTAATTAATGTATATTGAATTAATTTATTATACAATATCGTCTTTGTCGGACAAGTATTAATATATCGACTGAGTCATGTTATTAGTTGATTTTTTAATAACCGATAACCGATGACGATTTATGATAAAATCCCGTCATTTACATTTAGCGAAAATCGAGTCAAACCACGAGTTAAAATAAGGAGAAAGTGGAAAGCCCACTTCCTCCCTAACCCACGGTTTGGCCGAACAAGACAAAAGGAGAGAGCCTCTCTCCTTTTGACCTAAGCATAATCATTTGCACACAAACTAGGGTTTTGGAGAAGAATTCTCTCTGAAACCTAGATCTCTCATCAGAAAACTCACATAAACTCTCTCAATATTGCAAGTCAATTAGAGAGCACTTTCTAGCACAAGGGGCATAGTCTCAGACGGTCTTGGGTGCGACGATTAGGAGGAAATCTACTTTGATTTCTGTTCTTAGGCCGAATTTGCAAGGACCCGAGGTTGATTCTTTGTTCTTTATCGTTTCTATTGTAATTTTGTTTTATGACAATAATCGCATGTTAAATTTGCGTTATAATCCTTAAAATTTGAGGGAATTTTACGGATATTTCCCTACAATCTCCTCCTTCTCTCAAACACCAAAAACCCACTAAAAATCCTCCTTACAATCCCTAAATCCACCATAAATCCTTCATTTCTCCACCAATTTGCATAAAAATTATATATTTGGAATCCTCTTTTCATCCTTCATCTACTAGTAAGCTTTATTTTCATTTCCCCTAATTTTTGTTTAAGACACTTTTTTTTTGGGTTTCGAATTTAAGCTTAATAATTGTGTTTTTGTTGTTCTTATAGGTGAAGAATTTGAAGATGAGTTAGGTGACTCATATGTTGTTGAAGATGAAGAGTAATTTTGGGTTTTAGAAGCTTTCTAAAGTTATTACTTGTCTCTTTGCTAGCTTAAGGTAACTATTCCGAGTTACTCGACGAATTAATGTCACATTAGTAGTTGTATTTGTTGTTTGTTGTTGTTTGAGACGATCTTGTTGAAATGAATGGAGTAAGATGAGTATGCTTATGTTTAATTTATGTTACCCATTTGTATATTATTGTTTGGGACAAATTTGGATGAGGAATTATGTGTTGTGACAAGTCCGTGTTTTGGCTGGAACGCGTCAGTACCAGACCGAGACGGTTTCCAATGTTTCCAAAAATATGACAGATTGAACGGCGTCGAAAAATTAGGTGGTTTAGGCACTTGAATCACTCAATTCGGAGTCCGTATGAGTAAATGGCATTGTTTTATCGATAAAATTTATAGAAAAGTTTACCCTTGTGTGAGACGGTTATTTATGCTATTTTATTATGCGAGAATTTTGTGGAATTAGTTATTTTGTAAGTTGGAATATATTTTCTTATGTTGATAGTCTTTCACATGATAGAAATTGGAATAGTGCATGAAAATGATATTGTAATGAATTTTGTGATTTGGGCCAAAGTAGGCCAAGACTCTGAGCTGGGCCAGATTGACCGAACGAGTTTGGTCAAACTAGGTTTAAACCGGTCAGCCTCGATTTGACCGATGACCCGTCGCGGGACTCGGGTCGAGGGTTTGTCTTTGACGTGAGATTGGTTGTCATTGGATGTTTTATGTTATGCCTTGATATTTGTAATTATCATTTCACATGTTGGTTGTTGGATGCTTTGGATGCCTTATGCTTGAGTCTTGTTGCCTCTTTGCCATTTTAGCTTGTTCTCATGGATTATGATATTGATGGTTAGCTATAATTTGGTTATTGATGACATTGAGGATATGGTTGGATTGTCTGCTGAATAGACATTTATATAGCCTTTCACATGATAGAATGTTAGCATTTATGGTTGAAAGTTGGACTCTTTGCCCCTCTTATGGTTAAGTGGGTGTCCTACTTGTCTTGTGTGGTGTTGGTATCTTAGACCATCGTCATAGATAGGCCATTATAGTCTTTGACGAGTGTATGTTCACAGCTTAATAGCCTTTGTGTCTTAGCTTGGTGGGTTTATATCCAAGTTAGGGCATGACCTCTGACGTACTCGTAGAAGTATGGGGTCGGCAAGTACTAGCCAACCCTTTGGTGGACTCCTTAGGGGTACTCATGTGTGTGATCATGGGTCTTGGATGCGGTATTTTCCGCATGTCGCTAGGTCTGCGCAGGTTTAGGACTAGGGTGTTTACCTTACCTCGTGGTATAGACTCGAGTTACAGAGTGACTATTCACTGTACTAGGAACTTATGCCTGTCTCTAGATATATTGTTCTTTCTTGTTTGATGATTCTATGAATCATAGAAGGTGAGATGCAAGCCGGCTATGGTTGATAGAGTTTGGATTCCTGGATGTTATGTGATTCATATGATAGTGTAGTATGAGTCGGTCTAGTATTCACATGCTAGGACTATGTGTTGTCGTATTGCTGTTCACATGATAAGCATGATTGTCTAGCATCTATATGCTAAGGCTATGTGTTATTCATATTCATATTCTTATGTTTACATGTTATATTAATTATGACATTTCGTGGCTGGGAGAACTCGGAGTTACTCCCCACTGACTGTGGCTTTCGTAGTTGTATAAAATGTGATTGACAGGTAGGTGATGCCTATATGGGGTACATGGACGAGCTAGCGAGCAAAGTAACCTTGGGACCTAGATTGGCTTTATTTTATTGTGACCCTTGAACACTTTTTATGTCATATACTTTTTAGGGACATATGTCTCCCTTTTTCATACTTGGGCTGTATAACTTTATTTCGCGACTTTAGCGATGTTTTATTTATGAGGTTTATTTTGGACCTTGCATGTTTGACACCTTCCCATTTGGATATTTTTATAACAGGTTCAGGTTTTAAAAATTACAGGTTTTTACCCAAATGAACCTATTACAAACATATCAATGCAGTTTTTATCTAGAATTATGTGTTTACTTTTCCGCAATAAATGAGGGTGTCACAAAAATAATTACGTACTCTTGCTCGTTTATCTTATTAAAAGCTAGATAGAAAAGCAATAATAAATAGGGCGTTAGAGGGTTAGAGCGTATAACGGAAACATACCTTAATTAGCGGAATAAAATAATAAGATCTGATATGAACCTCCAGATTATCAGATCTAATTCACTGTGGGAGATAATAATACATAGGTTGTATCCGATGTAGAAATAATAAGGATGGGTAGAGACTCGTGCTGATAACGTGTTGTGAAATAAGGAGAAGGGAGAATTGTAGAGAAGAGAAAAGAGAGACCGAACCATATTATCATTCCATTATGAAGGGTATATATATACAATACAATGGGAAAGAGTTTCTATAAGATAATATATTCTAGAGTAGTCTAAGATATGGACATCCATATAATATCTATATTAATAATTGATGTGACCATAATTAGAGCATATTTAGTCCCCAAATTAGCCTTGTTCCCATGCTTTTTAGTGCATATTTGGGTCATTTATTATCTTTAGTTCTTTGTTTTGCATATTCTTTGAGGTTTTGTGTCCTTGGTAGGAAAGGAGTGCAAACCTTGCATTTTCATGGCAAAATGAGGCTAAATTGATTGAATTCAATGACCAAGCATCAAGGAGAGACAAGATTAGAAGGCCTTTGTACATACTATAGTAGATGGGCAATGATGAGAAAAGATCCTTGCATCCCCGAGGAAATCCTCAAGGATTCTATGAAGAAAAAGGAAGAAAAGAAGAAGGAATGAAACTGTTTGACAATCCGTGGGGATTGCCCTGAAGACGCCCGTCCAAGGCCCAAAATCCGAGCGTCTTCCTCCACAAGACGCCTGTGCAAAACCTCCACAAGACGCCCGTCTTTCCCCTCGGGACACCCGTCCAGAAGCACCCAAATCCGCCCGTCCCGTGCCTAAGACACCCGGATTTTGTGGACAATAGGCCACGGGGGCGCTTGGTGAACAAGCGTTTGCATTTTTGTATGGAGTCGCCACCAATTTTTATGGGAAATTGGAACCGTTCGAATACCTCGTGTCATGTCAAGACACAAAGTAGTGACATGAACACTAAGCAATCGTTACCCTTAGCATTCTATGTCTAGAATGACTCTCGTGGATGCCAATGAACACGGGTGTTCACAGATATCTGGAGTAAGGGGTGAGGGTACGTATTAGGAAGCTCTTTTGATCGAACACCTAATCCCGCCCGCCTCGATAGCGGCCTATACTAATGATTAGGGAAGTTATTCGTACTCGATATATCGTCGGCTATATGCATGCAATGCAACATCCAAGTTTTAATCCTAGCATGTGAGAATTAGACTAAGTCGGTGGACAGTTAATTAGCAAACAATTGGGTCGAAGTAGGATTTAATGCTCATTACATGTGAAAACATACAAATGATAAAAGAAATATGATAAATACAACAAAATTACAATAATAAAAATAACAATAATTACAACGGATTAGGTGATTTATGTCGAAAATACCTTTAAAACGGATAATTTGAGAAAACGAATAAAAGAATGAAAGAAATAAATAAACGAACAGGAACAGCGTGATATTACGGATAATAGTCAATTATACATAGACTAATTAACTAAGTCAAGGCAGAAACGGAGTTCAGGGACAGAACTCAGCCAGGAACAGGCGCAGCAGAGCTGCGCCCTTTGGAATAGGCGCAGCAGACGCTGCGTCTGTTCCTTGGCTCAGTTCTGGCTGTGAAGCCGTGATTGCAAGCCGTTAATGTTAATTGGTGATTTAATGATCAATTGGTATTATTTACTCGGATGGAAGTGATTAGCATGTTTATTTAACATATGAATGGGTCGTGAAAACAGTAAACATGGATGAGACGGAATCAAATGAATTAGCATAAGATGGATTAATGATAGAAGTGAAAAATACTAATGAGTCAAACAAATTAATTCAATTAACTAAGTTAGATATGATGGGTTAATGACGAATATAAGATAGATATGACAAATAACAGATGAAAACTATATCAAAGACGAATTCCAGAAACCCAATATGGATGAATTGAATCTCTACAACCCGGAATGAATTTAATGGCGAAAACCCGCAAATATTGGATTATAAGGGATTTAAGTCGGATTTATGATGATTAAAACATATTAATGATGAATAATAAATATACATGTGAATTATATGCTATCATGATGAAGAATTGACAAACAAACAAAACAAACAAAAGGATTTGACGAATAACGAGAGATCGAGCGAAGAAGAAAGGGAGCAGAATGCAGGCGGCCTCACGAAGAGGCGCAAGCGTATGCTGCGCTCCTTCAAGAGGCGCAGCGATTCTTTGCGTCCTTTCTCGACGGTTATCTACTGGAAATCCGTAAAAAGAGGTTTTAAAGCATGGTTTTAGAAATCGGTTTTAATGGTACTTTCGACATAAACCTTACAATTGATGATACAAAAGGTAAATACAATAAATAAAAAGAGAGATTACACCCTCAGACTTACATGTTGACGAAACGAGAAGGACTAAGATATCGATTAGTGATGCTCGACGCGAATGCAAAGAAAGTGCCCTCGTAAGAGGAAAACGATTAAGTTAATTAAGTTGATTGATGTGTAGTTGGTCAAATTGGTCGGTCATGCAAACGGGGAGGCTGGTACTCAGAAGGATCCGAACTTACGAGGTCGAATGTTCAAGCACGTAGACGCCAAAAAGTAAGAACAAAGTCTAGAATGCAAAGGGAGAAGTGAAGGGCGGACACTCGCGTGAGAAATATGAGGAGCGAAGGCTCCTATTTATACTAATCACACGACGGAGTTAGGGTTTCGGAGACTCTTTGGAAGTGAATCTCGGAAAGATATGAAAAAGATACGAGAAACATGCAGAAAAGGACCTGGGAAGAGGCGCAACAGACCATGCGTCTCTTGGAAGAGGCGCAAAGACACTGCTGCGTCTTTTCCCAAGGGGTTTCCTCCTGCAGAAGAAAGATTTCCGTGTTTGAGTTATGGTAGGACGGAAATAATTCGGTTTTCCTTAATATCTTATGTGAATATTACGGGAAATTGTTTACTAAAAGATAAAATTTATGAAATATGGATTTAGAAATATCCGGAACATTCCAAAACATTCTGACTCGGGATTTAACGGTTATCAGAAAATGGAGACGGTTTTAGGCCCGGACTCCGAATGTACTCTAATTACTGTCAAAATGACCGTATCGGCACGTAGATGACAATTAAGAGGTAGACATTAATATTTGAGTAATCACTTGACGATAATCTTACGAATTGTCACAAATCGTTCCGCGTACCAAACATGCGGCCCAATCATCACCGGGTGGTTTGCGAGAGGTGCGAAAATAAGGTATCTCTGAGCCCCCACTTTGACTGAGGCTTGGACAAGGCGAAAGTCAAAGTATAGCCATCAGGTCAATCGAAGATTACAACCTGACGACTATGGCGACGCGAGGCGGTTCAAGGGGTCTGAACCAAGGACCTTTCGTCGGGAACATTTTAGAGTCTTTCGACTTCCGGGGAGGGTCGTTTAAAGTCCATTAGACTACGTAAGGAAGCTCGCCAGCCATAAGAAGAGACCATACCTGGGACTTTTTCTCGAGATGCTTCCGGAGGTGCGTAGGAGCTAAGGGTAAGCGTAGGAGCTAAGGGTAAGACCTAAAGGATATATAAGGATTGTGCTAGGGTATGGGGCCCTAAAGGAAAGCATTGACGGGAAGAAGACCAAATATAAGTCCAACTTAAGGGTGACTAAAGCTTGGGTATAGGAACTCTATTGGTTTGGGGAACTCGAAGGCTTATGAACCTAAAAGGGATTGGGATCCTATAGTTAAAAAAATCCTAATTTCGGGTTTACGAACCTAAGAAAGAAGGCTTTGAGTTTGGGAACTTCTGGAGAACGACGCCTTTGTCGCACTCCGCGGGGAAACAAGAAATGTTGCGAGTAGCAGGACACGGGCGGGAGCTGCTGAGAGAAAACTGCTTGGGTAGTCTTCGGGAAATAATTGCGAGTAGCAGGACACAGGCGGGAACTGCTGAGGGGAAACTGCTTGGGTTGATGTCAATCCTCATGTCTTGAGAGGGACAGTACGTCCGCTTACTCTCGCTGGAGACATGATTGGGAATTATTCTTCTTGTCATGAGAGGGAAAGTATATCCGCTTACTCTCGCTTGGAGACATAATGAAGGTGTGTCGAATTTTGTGAAGGAACAAATGATCGTGCGACAATCTGTTGCGGGCTTGGAAATGCGGGCCGGAACGAAAGAAAATCGTCAAACGGACCAAAAGAGTAAAATAACATCGGGGAAGAGGCGCACCAAAGATGGGCCCACAAATAACGAACTCATAACGAATTTTTGAAAAATCCGTATGGAGGGAACAAAAGGAAGAGGCGCAGCAAGAGCTGCGTCTCTTGGAAGAGGCGCAGCGCCTGCTGCGTCTGTTCCCTAAATTGGCTTTTCTGCGTAAAAACGCGAAGAATCAGAGGGATTGCTTCATTTGCTCGAAACACAATTCACTCATTTCTCTCTCAAATCTTCACTATATCTGCCAAGTTTTGATCCAAAAGCTTGCATTAAACATGGCTAATCGAGGTATGTGTCTCAATCTTGCATTAATCTTCTACATTTGTCCAATTTTGAGCCGAAAAATCTAGGGTTTATGACCCTTTTGATCGAAATTTTGGGGCTTTTCCCCCAAACGCATTTGCCTTGTCAAATTGACATTAGAAATGGATAGTAGGTGATATTAGGAACATAACCATGTATTTGTTTCGAATTTTCATCAAGTCTTGAGCCTTTGAGTGAAATTTGAGATGGTTTTACAGCTGAACCGTAAATTGCTTCGAAAATAGCCTTAGGAATGCCCATTTGTAATGAAACTTGATATTTGGGATCCTTGAATGATGGGTAAACTTTATACCATCTCGGAATTTTGGTTTGTGACGGCTTTTTCAGGACACTTTTCTAGGGCGTAACCGTCGTTATAACGAAATGCTGCCGAAATTTCGACTCGAACCCGGAACTAGGCTTCGAATTAGACTTGACTTGACCCAAATTACCACATGAGTGATCGGGTTGGTGGGAATATGGCCAAGGATGGCAAGAAAAGATCGGTTTCAGGGCTTTGAAGGCTCGAAAATCCTTTAACCAAGGCTTGTCGTCACGTGACGCGGCCTAAATTTGCTTTAATGTTGCAGGTGATGAGGCTTCTACTTCTGGGAGAGCTCCCATGGAGATCGACGCTACTACCGTCGAGGAGGCTTTAGAGCAGGCCTTCACTGCTGCGGTGATGGCTGCTGGGGACGAGTTTCACGAGGAGGAGGCCGTCGAGGAGGAGGAGGCCCCGAGACGGGCCAACGTCGGACGAGGAGGTCGTCAGCTGAGAGGAGCTCCTGCGTGGGCTGAGACTTGGGAGAGCAGGCACCTGGTGTGGGCTGCAGAGGGTCACCTGACCTATAGGACGGTGAAGAGTTTGGTAAATAGGAATTCACTACTCATTACTCAACCCTTTTCATTCTCTTGTTCAAATTTCTTTCAAATTTCATTCAAAACTAAAGATAGCCTTGTTTCAAATCACCATAGGAGGCTGGGAACATCGGGTCGTTCTCGGGTTACACGACAAATGATGGAGCACTACGAGCGGCGGTCGGCGGAGGAGGAGGGCCGTGATCGAGCGTGGAGCGTTCGGTCCTTTGGTTCAGGTCTGGAGGGACATCGCGAAGAGGAAGTTGCGGGCTAACCTTAGCCTGGTCCGCGCTTTCTTGGACCGATTTTGGGATACGACTTCCACGTTCCACATGCCTTTTGGAGAGGTGGGAGTCACTCTGGAGGACTACGGCATGATTTCTGGTCTGCCGTGTGGGACCGAGGAGGTGGTGTGGCCGAGACGCCATGAGGGCGGACTCGGCCGAGGCGAGGAGATTGATCGGCCGGAACTTGTCGCCGAAGGCTGTTCTGATCTTGGATACCCGTTCTTACGTTCGAGACTATTTTGCGGGGAAGACCCGGCGCCGGTGACGATTGACGGGAGGGAGACGGCTCCTCCTCCCCGTCTGGTGAGTAGAGGGCTCGTCGTGGCTCGGTGGTTTCTGTCTTCGATTTACCTCGGAGACAAGGGCGAGAGGTCATGTCGATGAAGCTTCTTCCCTTCCTTTCTCGACCCGAGTTCCCTAGGGTGTTGGGGCCCGGGTCATCTGCTTGGTTTTGCGGTCCTCATCCGCTTTATGAGGGCCATGGTTCGTCCGGAGTCGATCGAGAAGGGGACTTCTCCTGGTCTTTGTCGGGCCGGACTACTTCTGGAGGTATGAACCTTCCTTTAGACCAAAGTTGATTCTTTTCTTTGTCCAATCATGAAAGATCGTCATTGATTATTCTACTTTATAGGCGTGGGTGTACTCCTACTTCCCGAGCCTCGCGCCGAAGAGGACGGAGCCGCTGGAGAGGGCCTATCCGTGGTGAGGGGTCGGGTGATGTGCTTGGACGAAGAGCAAGCGTTCTTCTCACAACGTCTACCGGCGGGACGTGAACGCCCTTCAGCTGAGCAGCGTGAGCATCTCACTCATATTCACTTGCTTCTTATATTTGCCTTTAATTGATCATAGGAATGATCTTTACTTTATTTTGTCACAGTGGGTGCCCAGACCTTAGGCGGAGTACGCTGGAGCGCCTCCTTTCGTGGCTGAGGTCCTTTGGCCTAGGAGCTCGAGCCGACTGCTGTTGAGGACGTCGATGGGTCCTGTGTGGTACTTGGGCGAGCGCTTGGCTCGTCAGTGCTCGCGGGGCGTGCTGACGGTTCCCGTCGATCCTCCTAGGACGATGTTTAGGGAGCCTTCTGAGGCTGAGAGGGAGGCGGACCTGGCTGGTGCCAGTGGCGACGCCCTTCTTCTTCCTGGCGAGGGCTACTCGGCGTTCCTTTACGGGAGGTTGGCGTATTGGCCGGTAGTGGTGAGCATCTTTTATTTTTCCTCTTGATTCGATTATGAGATTTATGATGAAAGATCATCGATTAATGAGAACCATTTGTCTTTGCGGGAGGTCGAGGCGGCGGGCATCGAGCCCCCGTGAAAGTACCCCGAGACCCTTGAGTATCTTGACGCGACCGGGGAGGACGACGATCTCCGAGCTGCGTGACTTTGACGTAGCCGTGACGGATCTTGGCTTGGACGATTGGCGAGCATCTGATTCGGAGGGTGAGCCTCTAACTTGTATATCCTCTGTGTAAGAACACATTTGGTTGAGTTTGTTCAATTGTTGAGAATTTATTTTTGAAAATGCAGGTCGCGCCGTCTCGGTTCGTGGCGTTGTGGAGGGTGGCCAACCGGCTGTGAGCTACGGCCGTCGAGGCACTTGTCGGCGGTCGAGGTCGTCAGGTATGAACCTTACACCTATTTCCATTTTTTTTTCCAATTTTGCTTGAATCGATTGACATGAGCCAATTTATTGTTTACAGGGTGAACGCGGGCTGGAGCGAGAGTTGACCCAGTCTCGTGAGGAGACAGCTCGTGTGTTGAGGGAGCTCGAGGTTCGGGATGCCGAGATCGCCGTTCTTGTGGCGAGAGTTGCAGAGTTGGAGGGCGCTCAGCAGTAGTTTTGTGTAGCTTTTGTCGTATTTTGCACATTTGTACATTTGGACTATCATTTTGAACATTTTTTGGACTTTGTTTGGGGCTCGAGCCCCCAGTTTGTACATTTCCTCCGTTTGGTATATATATGACGTCCTGAGTGCCTTTGCTGCTGGGTTGCGTTGCTTGTATCTGCAGGTTAGTTTCGAACAGGTTTGGTAGATGACGGTTTACGCCGTCATGCTGCCGAAATTTACATAGAAAACACGCAAAGCATACATTTTTATATACATATGGCCTTAATTAGCGCAAAATGAGAGACTCAAAAGAACGCGAATAATGCAAAAATTTTGCCAGAAATAACCGGACGGACGGTAGGGAGGGTTACCCCCTAAAAAAGAAAAAAAATAGAAATCTATAAGTTAGAAATGTAGAAATGAAATTAAGAAATTGAAATGAATATGTACATGTTGGGATTTGGTAAAATAAATGACTTAAAAAATATTTCCCTAAAAAAGAAAATGAAAATGAAAATCATTTCCTAAAAATGAAAAAAAAGTGTGATATAATGGCAGAAATGTCGATGTCGCCTCGAAATGCGTGCCCGCGAAATTAGGAAACCTGAAACATGGTAATCTTCCCGTATTTACTAAAATAATAATCGGTAGGAATAGGAAATTATTCGTTAAGGAATTAGGAAAGATCCAACGCGGAAAATCACAGAAGTGATGCTGAGGAAGAGGCGCAGCATGAGCTGCGTCCCTTTGAAGAGGCGCAGCAGGTGTTGCGCCTGTTCCCAAGGTGGTTTGTTCTGACGGATTTTTGGAAACAGCAATTAGTATAAATAGAAGCGTCGATGGAGCTTTTATTCACACAAATCTTCCGTCCCTTCTTCGTCTAATTACACAAAATTCTTCAAAATAAATTTTCTCATCATGAATACTTTGGAGATCCGCTTGAAGGAATGGACCAACGAATTTTCAAATATGGAGAAGCACGATATGGGCTCTTATAATTTTGGATCGTTGTTGAGTTTGAAACTCATCAAGGTTGTTAAACCGTTCTTGGATGCTTGCCTTGACTATTGGGACCCGAACTACCATGTCTTTGCGTTCCCTGGAGGTGATATTTGTCCTTTTCCTGAAGAAATTGCTGCTATTGGTGGGTGGGACCCCGAACACTTGCCCGCCATTCCTTCTACTTCTCAAGGATACAAGAGTAAATTTAGAAACCTGCTTGGATTGACTAGACTTAAGGTGGACCGCCTAGTTACCTCAAAGGGTGTGAGAATGTTGGACTTCATAGATCGATTCATCGACAGGGCCGACCCCACCGTTTCTCATGTTGCTAGGCGGAGGGCATTCGGCTTTTGATTGTTGCATGTGTATGTCCTCCAAGGGCACGTTGATGAAGACTTGAGAGGTGATCCCCGTCTTCTTGGCCTTGTGGAGCGATGGAGTCGCAGAGCCCAGCTTGCTTATGCTTGGGAGAGATTATTTTGGGCTTGGATAATAGGAAATCCAATCGTGATCTGCCGTTCTTGGGGAGTCCCGTCATTTTGCAGGTAAAAGCCACCTTTCTTCTTTTTTTTTTTCTTTCCTTTTTTTTTCGTTTTTCGTTTTTTTTTTTTTTTTTTTTTTGATGTCTAATACCCGCTTTTTGGTAGGTTTGGATTATGGAACGGCTCTGCTTGATCGAGCCCCCAGTTCATGCGCTTTCCTATCATGCCCGCTCGATCGCGATGAGGACAAGGTTGTATATGGTGGACTTCACGCGGGTTTGCGATTCTTTGGAAGAACAAGTCAAGAGTGATGATGGCCCGTTGATCGGTGGGTCGTACCGTGGTGGCACCTCAAGTCCGTCACTGGAGTGTCTTCTTTGGATCCCACTAGGTCCGTGCGCATTCCCGGATTGGAGTTCATGGTATGCATCTTCCCGGAAAGGCTGATGAGACAAGTTGGGCTGAAACAGACGATCCCTAGGCTTGATACCGTCCCATGATCGCTATGGCGCTTACTACGAGAGTCAAAGAGAGTGGGCCATTAAATGGGCCCAAAGAAACATGTGGTTCTTGAATTTCTCCGCCAATGCTTTATGGGTGTCGGATTCTTATCTGAGGTGGAGAAAGGCTACAACTCCGGAAGAGTGCGAGAAATTGAGGAAGCGCGAGCCCATCGACTACAAGGTGCGCGAGGGAGAGAAAGAGAAAGAGAAGCATCTGACAGAGGGAGAAGAAGAAGCCGGGTTTCAAGTTGTTCATCCTTCAAAGAAACCAAAGACTACTTCTGTCGCGAAAATGGTGATTGGGAAGAATGGAAAGGCTAGGCCTCGAGAAAGACCGTTGGTGATTAGGTCTGAAGTGGCGCAAGAGCGTCCGGCTCGAGGTCGTGATAACAAATATGACAAGAATGACAAGGGCAAGGGGAAGATGGAGGAATAGCCCGAGTCTTTATTTATTATTTGATTATTATTATTATTTGTTGTTGTAATAAAAGGGTGAGGTTTTTAGAATCCTAGCCTATTCTATTTTTATTATGTAGCGTACTATTATTACCAGAGTATGAATGAAATAAAAAAGGTTAACTGGTTATGAAACTGTCGTGATTTTTCTACTTATTATTCTTGTCGAATTTCACATGCAATGCAAATGTCCTTCTATTTACATTTTAGATATAACGGGTTGAATCCCGTGAAGGATTGCCTACGTATTCACTTAAAAAGCGAAATTAAACCCTTGCGCGTAGTTCGAGTAAATGTAAAAGAATAATTGTTCGAAGCAAGAGCTTGTAATGAACTTTAGAAAAGAAGCATGAGCTTTTGCTTACTCTGAAGGTGCGAATTTAGTTTATTTAATGATATGAGGATGACGAACTTGTCAAAATGCAAGAGCATAGTGACATTAGCTTATTTCGGCTTGGCCAGGGACCGTTTATTTAGTGCCACAAGAGCGACACGTGGGGTTACGCGAGGCGCGTTTTCACTCCTATTCTAGGCATAGTAACGTTTCAGTTGGTCAAGGTTTGTGGGGTTTGAAAACTCATTCCCGTCTAGGTCTGTGATTCTAACCGCACCCCCTGGGAGTATGGATTTGACTAGAAATGGTCCGGCCCAATTAGGTTTGAACTTTCCCCGTGGGTCCACAGGTAAGAGAGCTCTAACCGATTTAAGCACTAAGTCTCCTTCTTTGATGTTTCTTGGCCTAACCCTTTTGTTGAAAGCTCGTTTGATACGTGCTTGATATGTTTGGACATTATGCAAGGCGCGTAGCCTACGTTCATCCAGGAGGATGAGTTCTTCATATCTATCCTTCTTCCAATCGGCTTCCGGGATTTGACTTTCGAGTAAAATACGCAAGGATGGTATTTCTAGCTCGACTGGTTGTACGGCTTCCATGCCGTAGGTCAAATAGAAAGGAGTAGCCCCAGTGGGCGTCCTAACAGATGTGCGATACCCCCATAAAGCAAAGGGTATCTTGCTTGGCCAATCTCTATAGTTGTCAATCATTTTCTTGAGAATCGTGAAAACATTCTTGTTCGCCGCCTCTACCGCGCCGTTAGTCTGTGGTCTATAGGGCGAAGAGTGGTGATGCTTAATCTTGTATTTGGCTAACAATTGCTCGGTCTCAGCTTGGAAATGTGATCCGTTATCGCTGATGATCTCATGTGGGCAACCATATCGACAGATGATGTTGTTTTGTATGAACTTTGCCACATTTTTAGCTGTAAGTCCAGTGTAGGAAGCCGCTTCTACCCATTTGGTGAAATAGTCAATTGCTACTAGAATGAAACAGTGACCTCCTGTTCCGGCTGGGGTTATCTTCCCGATTATGTCAATTCCCCATGCAGAAAATGGCCAAGGGGATGTCATTGTGTAGAGCAATGAAGGAGGGACATGTTGCACGTTCCCGAAGATTTGGCAATTGTGGCAATGTCTTACGTATTTGATGCAATCGGATTCCATTGTGGTCCAATAGTATCCCAAACGCGTGATTTTCTTTGCCATCATGGGCCCACTCATGTGAGGACCGCATTCTCCGTCATGGACTTCTTCCATCACCTTTCGTGCCTGCGAATGATCAAGGCAACGTAGGACTACACCAAGAGGTGCTCTTTTATATAATTCTCCTTGCATCAGAATGTATTGGGAAGCTAGTAGGCGTATAGCACGTTGTCCCCTCTTGTCCATATCCGGTGGATATGTACCATTAAGCTTAAAATTCAGGATTGCTTGGAACCAGGGTTCCTGTGTGATTTCCTCTTTGTCGGTGATTTGGTGGACATAAGCCGGTTCTGACCGTCGTTCGATGCACAAAGGCATTTCCATCATGTGATCTGGCATGTTGATCAGAGATGCAAGTTTTGCAAGTGCGTCTGCAAATTGATTTTCTTCCCGGGGTAGGTGTAGGTAGGTTACGTGATCAAAGAATTGAGCGACTTGGTCTATTCTAGCCTGATAAGGTGCGAGGCTTTCGCTTCGGATTTTCCAAGATCCTGTAACTTGGTTGATGATCAGTGATGAATCTCCATGTACTCGGAGGTTTTTGATGCCTAAGCTCACTGCCGCTTGTAGTCCAATGAGGCAAGCTTCGTATTCTGCAGCATTGTTTGTCACCTCGAAGTCGAGTTTGACAAAGAATTGGTGTATGCTCGCCTTCCAGAGAAATGAGCAACACTCCTATTCCGAATCCTCTTAAATTCGATGCTCCATCAAAGTATAGGTCCCAGGAGTCTACATCAGTTTGGAGTATATCCTCGTCTGGAAATGACCAAGTATCTATTGTTTGTGCGTCATTGATAGGATTTTCTGCGAAAAATTCGGCGACGGCGCGACCTTTTATAACTTTCAGTGGCACTTATTTGAGGTCGAATTCGGAGAGCATCAGGGTCCATCTTGCTAGACGTCCGTTGAGGACGGGTTTCTCGAAGAGGTATTTGACTGGATCCATTTTGGAGTATATTTTGACGGAGTAGCTAAGCATGTAATGGCGTAGCTTCTTCGTTGCCCACACAAGAGCGAGGCATGTCTTTTCGAGTTGTGAGTATTTGCACTCGTACTCCGGAACTTCTTCGAGATAGTAGATAGCTCTTTCTTCACTTCCTACAGTTTGAGCCAGCATGGCACCCATGGCCGTTTCGGTTACTGTGAGATATAAACCAAGAGGTTGATCTCGTTGTGGTGGCATGAGCACTGGTGGTTTAGCCAATATCTCTTTGATTCGGTCAAATGCCTTTTGACAATCATCATCCCACATGGTGTGGTCTGTTTTCTTGAGTTTCTTGAAGATAGGCTCACAGATCATCGTAAGTTTTGATATGAATCGACTTATATACGCACCTTTCCTAGGAATCCTCGACTTCTTTTTTCTTTTGAGGTTGTGGCATTTCGATCAGAGCTTTGATTTTGGAAGGATCTATTTCTATACCTCGTTGGCTAACGACGTATCCCAAGTTTGCCGGATGTTACCCCGAATGTGCATTTCCGAGGATTGAGCCTCATGTTGTACTTTCGTAGCCTTGCGAAGAACTTGCGAAGGTTCGCAATATGTCCCTCTCTTTCCTTGGATTTGACAATCATGTCATCTACGTATACCTCAACTTCTTTGTGCATCATGTCATGTAGGAGCATAGTTGCGGTGCGTTGATATGTAGCTCCGGCGTTGATTAATCCAAACGGCATTACCGTATAGCAATAGGTTCCCCATTGGGTGATGAATGCGGTCTTATGCATATCTTCCATGGCCATCTTGATTTGATTATAACCTGCATACCCATCCATGAAGGATAGTAATGCGTGGTCAGCGGTGTTGTCCACTAATATGTCGATGTGAGGTAGAGGGAAGTCATCTTTTGGACTTGCTTTGTTTAAGTCCCTAAAGTCAACACAAACGCGGATTCTCTCATCCTTTTTGGGTACGGGTACTATGTTAGCTACCCAGTCAGAATACTCGGAAACTTTGATGAACCCGGCTTTGAATTGCTTGTCAACTTCTTCCTTAATCTTCAGAGCCCATTCTGTTCCCATTCGTCGAAGCTTCGTTTTACTGAGTTTGAAACCTGGCTTAATCGGAATCCTATGTTCAGCGATATCCTGTCGATCCCGGCATGTGTTTGTAGGACCAAGCGAAAACGTCTTTGAATTCATTTAGGAGGTCTATGAAATCGGCCCTTTCGGTAGAGCTCAAGGTAGTCCCTATCCTAAGTTCTTGGGGTTCTAGTTCGGTTCCTACATTGATGGGTTCGGTGTCCTCTATTACTGGTCCCCCTTCCCCTTCCTGTAGTATTTCTTTGGCTACGTAGGGAGGTATTTCGATCGAGTCTGGGTCTTGGTCATCCTCGGTATCATCGTAAATGAATTGCACTCAAGATAACACAAAGAGTAAGCGAGAACCCGATTTATTCATATTAAAATTTGAGTAGAGTTGAAACAGAGAAGCCAACTGATCCATGGTCAGTGGCGGCAAAGGGACAGCGGTTGGGGCATTTCCCGAACTACTGTGACTACTCGAGACTAAGCTAGGAGAAACAAAGGGAGTGGGGATAACGACAGGAGTAGACTCTCTAATGACTTCTCTAGACTCCGACTCTGACTCCGACTCCGACTCGAACTCATCGTCTTCTGGTTCTCCTTTGAACATCTCTCCTTCTCCAGTAGTGAGCTTGAAGAGTCTTCCTTGATTGTTGGTCCACTTGATTGATTTTCTCCATCCTTTCTGCTGTCTTGCGTCGGTTTCTGTGATTAACGCAGTGGGGTTGAAGCGATCGTCTTGAAGTATCATGGTAATGATCTCATCCTGCGCGGCCCTAACGAATCGATCTTCTCCAAACAATAGGCTAACAGCTTGTTCGTCTAAGCAAGGTGCTTGACGGGTTTTGACGGTAGGAACCGTTTCTGGAGAGATAAAGTAGCAATCATGAAAGATCTCGATTCCGGCTAACTTCATCTCGAGATAATGCCAAGGCTCAGGAAATCCGTGAAAGAGTTCTAGACTTCCTTCTTGAACAAAGTACCCATTTAAAGTAGGGAGATAGGGTCGCATTTGGACTCCTACGTGCTTGCGGTTTTGGACTTGGGCAAGCATTTCGAGAACCTCCTCTTTTGTGGGTTTGTACCCTAGTTCAAGTGGTATCCTCGTTGAGTTGCCTACCTTGTATGGTGCGAAGGTATTCTTCCGAATAGGGTTCAAAGGCATTCTAGGGAAGTATCCCTGAGATTTGAGTATGTGGTTGACCACCAAGTTAGAGTAGGGATTATAGTATAAGGGTGCCAACTCACTTTCTATGACACTTACACTTTAGAAGCCCCCAAGTTCGTATACGGGATCCGCAAGGACTTGATTGTTCGATTGCTTTTCGATTATCGCCTTGATGGGTGATGAAGTGATCGTCACTACTTTGCCGTTTAGTGGGATCTTGATCTTTTGATGAAGGGTGGATGTTACCGCTTTGGAAGCGTAAATCCAAGGCCTTCCCAGAAGTATGTTGAATGAAGCTTCAATGTCCACTATTTGGAAGTTAACCTTTCGTTCGATTGGTCCCGTGCCTATGGTTAGGTTGACAAGTCCTACCACCTTTCGTCGTGTACCGTCATATGCACGCACACCTTGATTGGTAGGGGTCCAATCCGACTCTTTCATGCCTAGCTTGTATGCCGTTTTGAGGGGTATGACGTTGACCGCGGAGCCATCATCCACCAAGGTCATTGGCACATTCTTCTTTAGACAAATTACAGTGATGTATAGAGCAAGGTTGTGACTAGCGCCGAAAGGTGGCAAATCTTCGTCCGAGAAAGTAATAGAATTACTTAGCTTTGGTGATTCTTAGAAGACCAAGTTGACTACATCTTCAGGAGTGGAGTTATGCGCTACATTTAGCTTGGCCAAAGCTTGCAGTAAAGCTTGGCGATGTGGGAATGAGCTTGCTACTAATTGCCAGACTGAAAGATCAGCCTTTGTCTTCTGTAATTGCTTGAGCAAATGATCAGTGGAGTCATCTTCGTTGTCATTTGGTGTGATGACGTTGGTTGGACCATTTTGAGTAGTGCTTTGATATGGACGACCCGAACGAGTTAGGTGGTCCACATCTTGGTCTTCACCATTTTGGACTATTTCTTTGACTAGGGAGTTTTCAATGAGATACTCGTCCTCATCATCGTCGACCCAAACTCCATTGATTGTAGCTAATTCCCTCATTCTCATGATATCATCTTCTAGTCGTATGATTTGATCGACTAGTTTATCAACCACGGTGATTATTTCTTGCATAGTAGCGTTCTGAGAGGAGATTAGTGGCACATGTTCTTCGGGTGTTGCGTTGGGATTGCGTAAAGTTGTTACCACGTTTTCTAATTCCCAAACTTACCTATCTACACTCCTTGCCCATGTGATGAAGTCGGAAATGGTAGGGGAGATAGTAGAGTAGAACCCTTCATTCTCGATTGCATGAATTTCATTTTCGATTGGAGAAATGAGGTGTGAGCAATCTAAGGTAGATTCATCACTTGTGATCACTAGAACTCCAAGAGGATTCTGAGTGTTGTTGGGTTTACCTCCCGGTGGTATTGGTAGTCGACCATCTTCAATCATGTCTTGAAGCACGTTTTTCAACTTGTAGCATTTTTCTGTGTCGTGCCCTTTACCCCTATGGTATTCACAGTACGAATTTTCGTCCCAGAACTTGGACTTCCTTTCAAGTTCGGGAGTAGGTCCAATGGGTTGGAGTTTACCTTGCTTCATTAACCTTTTTAGAGCGTTGGAGTAAGTGTCCCCAAGGTTTGTGAATTTCCTTGGTGGGGTAGTTTTCTTGGATGGCTCGAGAAGGTTAACTTCATCGGTCTTGCTAGTGGAGTCGTATGAACGACTTGTGGAACCTTGGTATCCTCGACCTACCGTTTTGGACAAGAGTCCTTTACGGATGTCATCTTCAATCCTTGTCCCTAGTACGGTCAAGTCCTTGAAAGTTTTGATGTTTTGGTATCTCAAATGATTGGCATAGATGGGTTTGAGATTATCCACAAACTTCTCCACAAGAGTAGCCTCATCCGGGCGTTCAACTAGTTGAGTGCTAGTCTTCCTCCACCTACTTAGGAAGTCGGTGAATCCTTCTTTGTCGTTTTGGGTAAGAACCTCTAGAGTACGCATGTTGACTTGGATTTCGGCATTATCCGCATATTGTTTAGAGAACTCGATTGCGGCATCTTCCCAAGTAGCGACCTTTTTGTGGTCTAAAGAGTAGAACCATTGCCTCGGGATGGTATCAAGAGATCCTTAAGAACATCTCGGGTTTGATGCCTTTGATAGACATGTAATCCTTGAAGGCACGGATGTGGTTCAAAGGGTTCTCGTGTCCCTTGAACTTAGGGATATCCGTCATACTAATGTTAGTTGGCAATTTTGAATTGACGGCCTCATACTTGCGATTGTTCTCTCTATAAATGTCATCCCCCTTAAGGTACATCAATTGCTCCTCTAGGTATTGGAGTCTTTTCTCAGCTACAGTCATCCCCATGAGAGGATTTTCATCCTTGGATTCGTTGTCAGAGTCACGTAGTACTTCACTTTCATGAGGAGGCAACCTTCCCTCTACGGCATAGATACGGCCCTCGATGAGCTCAAGGCGGTCATAGGTTTGTTCTTGAGTAGCTTGCATTTGGGCTATCGCGGCTAGGATTCGATCATTACCATCTTGAAGTTGGTGGAGATTTGTTTCATCACTTGATCCGGGCATCTTGGAAACTGGATAAGAGATCGGCGGCGAATCAAAACACGATCGACCATTCTAACACACTTGCTAAAAGAAGAAATGTTTTGACTCGTGAAGTGGGTGTGTGCCACTTGTGTTGAGTGAACTTTGAAGAAAGACAAGGTTTTTTTGAAAATGTGTGCCCTAGTCAACTATAGTGTAGTTGTAGGAGTGGACTCGAAGTGAGGTTTTTGAAATGGGCTTGTGGCCCGAATTTTGACACGACAAACGGACAGAGTTTTGACCGGATTTTGCGCTAATTAGAAGCCTATTTCGAAATTTTTGTTTGAAAATGGGTTTTGATTTTTGAAAAATTGTCATGGTTTTGTTTAGAAGTGGTGATCACGTAAGGTATACACATTTATACAAGCATTATAACGGGATGCTGAGTGCATTTAAAAGGGTTTTGGTTTAAAGGGTGGGTTGCCATACCGAACCATCAAACCCGAAGTCTGTGGAGAGGCTCGTACCAAACAAGAGTAAGGCCGATTCCTAGTCCATTTCCTCAAGTAGTGAAGGCCCTTGATATAAACAAGAGTAGGCATCATGGTATGGATGACGTCAATCGCTATCCATCCTTAGGCCCAAATAAGAATTAGGACCGTTTAGACGGGACGATTGGTCGAATGGGTTGGGTTGGGCCTAGGAAGGCCAAATGAAACGGTCTAGGAAGACCGAGTTATGAAAACCGACAATTGTCTTGTACAAACTATTCCCTAACCTTGTTCAAGTTTCACCCTTTTGGCTACACGTAAGTGTATTGTCCCCAGCGGAGTCGCCAAACTGTGGACAATGGGCCACGGGGGCACTTGGTGAACAAGCGTTTGCATTTTTGTATGGAGTCGCCACCAATTTTTATGGGAAATTGGAACCGTTCGAATACCTCGTGTCATGTCAAGACACAAAGTAGTGACATGAACACTAAGCAATCGTTACCCTTAGCATTCTATGTCTAGAATGACTCTCGTGGATGCCAATGAACACGGGTGTTCACAGATATCTGGAGTAAGGGGTGAGGGTACGTATTAGGAAGCTCTTTTGATCGAACACCTAATCCCGCCCGCCTCGATAGCGGCCTCTACTAATGATTAGGGAAGTTATTCGTACTCGATATATCGTCGGCTATATGCATGCAATGCAACATCCAAGTTTTAATCCTAGCATGTGAGAATTAGACTAAGTCGGTGGACAGTTAATTAGCAAACAATTGGGTCGAAGTAGGATTTAATGCTCATTACATGTGAAAACATACAAATGATAAAAGAAATATGATAAATACAACAAAATTACAATAATAAAAATAACAATAATTACAACGGATTAGGTGATTTATGTCGAAAATACCTTTAAAACGGATAATTTGAGAAAACGAATAAAAGAATGAAAGAAATAAATAAATGAACAGAACAGCAGTGATATTACGGATAATAGTCAATTATACATAGACTAATTAACTAAGTCAAGGCGAAAACGGAGTTCGGGACGAACTCGGCCAGAACAAAGCGCAGAGGCTGCGTCCTTTGAATAAGCGCAGCAGACGCCGCGTCTGCGTGCTCCTTTGGCTCGGTCCCGGCCGTGAAGCCGTGATTGCAAGCCGTTAATGTTAATTGGTGATTTAATGATCAATTGGTATTATTTACTCGGATGGAAGTGATTAGCATGTTTATTTAACATATGAATGGGTCGTGAAAACAGTAAACATGGATGAGACGGAATCAAATGAATTAGCATAAGATGGATTAATGATAGAAGTGAAAAATACTAATGAGTCAAACAAATTAATTCAATTAACTAAGTTAGATATGATGGATTAATGACGAATATAAGATAGATATGACAAATAACAGATGAAAACTATATCAAAGACGAATTCCAGAAACCCCAATATGGATGAATTGAATCTCTACAACCCGGAATGAATTTAATGGCGAAAACCCGCAAATATTGGATTATAAGGGATTTAAGTCGGATTTATGATGATTAAAACATATTAATGATGAATAATAAATATACATGTGAATTATATGCTATCATGATGAAGAATTGACAAACAAACAAAACAAACAAAAGGATTTGACGAATAACAGAGGACGAGCGAAGAAGAAAGGGAGCAGGAACTGCGGCAGCCTCACGAAGAGGCGCAGCAGGTACTGCGCTCCTTCGAAGAGGCGCAGCAGTTGCTGCGTCCTTTCTCGACGGTTATCTACTGGAAATCCGTAAAAAGAGGTTTTAAAGCATGGTTTTAGAAATCGGTTTTAATGGTACTTTCGACATAAACCTTACAATTGATGATACAAAAGGTAAATACAATAAATAAAAAGAGAGATTACACCCTCAGACTTACATGTTGACGAAACGAGAAGGACTAAGATATCGATTAGTGATGCTCGACGCGAATGCAAAGAAAGTGCCCTCGTAAGAGGAAAACGATTAAGTTAATTAAGTTGATTGATGTGTAGTTGGTCAAATTGGTCGGTCATGCAAACGGGGAGGCTGGTACTCAGAAGGATCCGAGCTTACGTGGTCGAATGTTCAAGCACGTAGACGCCAAAAAGTAAGAACAAAGTCTAGAATGCAAAGGGAGAAGAGAAGGGCGGACACTCGCGTGAGAAATATGAGGAGCGAAGGCTCCTATTTATACTAATCACACGACGGAATTAGGGTTTCGGAGACTCTTTGGAAGTGAATCTCGGAAAGATATGAAAAAGATACGAGAAACATGCAGAAAAGGACCTGGGAAGAGGCGCAGCGACCCATCGCGTCTCTTGGAAGAGGCGCGCGACACTGCTGCGTCTTTTCCCAAGGGGTTTCCTCCTGCAGAAGAAAGATTTCCGTGTTTGAGTTATGGTAGGACGGAAATAATTCGGTTTTCCTTAATATCTTATGTGAATATTACGGGAAATTTTTTACTAAAAGATAAAATTTATGAAATATGGATTTAGAAATATCCGGAACATTCCAGAACATTCTGACTCGGGATTTAACGGTTATCAGAAAATGGAGACGGTTTTAAGCCCGGACTCCGAATGTACTCTAATTAATGTCAAAACGACCGTATCGGCACGTAGATGACAATTAAGAGGTAGACATTAATATTTGAGCAATCACTTGACGATAATCTTACGAATTGTCACAAATCGTTCCGCGTACCAAACATGCGGCGCAATCATCACCGGGTGGTTTGCGAGAGGTGCAGAAATGAGGTATCTACAGATTCCCAGACAGTCTATTTCATCTTCTACAAACTTCAAGGAAGGATGCACATCTTTTTCTAAGACCGGCGAAAAAGAGACCGGAGTCTCCCTAGAGACCGGCGATTCCTCAAGGACTTAATCGTCATTTAAGCCCTTAGTAATTAAACCCTAATTTATGTACCTAATCCCCACTATAAATACCAAATTAGTCTAATTAGAAGAGCATGTTCTTCTTAGCAATCTTTAGTGTAGTTAATATCAATCAAATCTCTCTTTAATCTTGTAATCAACATTTAATCAAGTTTTAATACAAGTTTTATTTCCTTAATCTCTCTCTTGTTCATCCTTTATTTTGGGTAATTGAAGATTATTTGGGTTATTATTGGGAGATTGACAACCTTCCAATCAAGCATCAAGTACTTCTTTTATTCTTTGCTTTATTATTAGAATCATTAGTAGGTATAATTCTCTTAATCCCTTTTTAATTATTGTTAATCACTTTCATTTATTCATCATGTTTCACTTTGTTAGTATGATTGACAACCTTGCTAGCATGTTCAACATGATAATGAGTGAGTAGTTTCTTTAGCTAGGGTTAATGGGTAATTAGGGGAAACCAACATGGGGAATGATTCATGCTTAATTTAATATGTTTTCATAATTTATTTGCTTGCTTGTTGTGATCTCAACTTATGCACATGTTATGTTTGATGAAATGCGAGCTTATGAATCCTTGCATTTTTTACCCATCACCTATCTTTTCAATGAGACTTGTAAGACATAAACCAACTCGAGTCTCATTAGACCATGCATATAGTTGAGTAGGGAAGATTAAGTCGAATTGTAGGTGTTGTACAATCTAATCGATTCGGCTCCGGGACCCAAACTTTCCTAGGATTGTAAGACATAAACCAACTCGATCCATCACAACAATAATTGCTTGCTTATAATTTGAGAATATGTTTGTATGATCAATTCCCATGAATCCCCTATGACCCCATAATACCCTAGTGCTTTTTATTAATTGTTTACATCCCTTTTTATTCATCTTGCTTGTTTACTTTCATTGTTATTTAGTTTAGTGATCTTCTACTTCAAACCCCAATTGTGACACCCTTAGACACCACTAGTTGCAATAGAAATCTCATCTCAATTCCCGTCCCTTGGGATCCGACCTTTACCTACCTCTTTACTAATTGTAGAGTTGTTGGTGAAGTTATAAATTGTGTTTTGGTCTAGGTGTTCCTAACGACAAGTACTGAAAACTAAACCCCTCATAAGGGATCACGACCAATAATATTTCATAACATAATCGTATTTTATTAGAATTATATTAATGATATTTGATATATTAGACCCGTTGAATGTATGTAAATTGCAACATTTTATGTAATTATCACATTTTAACTTATGTTTTAACATAAGTAATTAAAATAGAAATATGAGATATGAATATGAATTGGGTTGAGGAGGGAGGGTAATTAAATAGAATAAGAAACATGGGATGGCCCGCATTTAGAAATTCAACAAGCAATCAGAAGCCAAGAAAAAAACTTGGCTTTTATACTATGTAGATAGTACTATATTTTTCGTTTTTGACCAGACCCTCACAGATTTACTTTTGAACTCCAGTCTAAAAACGCCTCGTATAATAATAATAATAATAATAATAATAATAATAATAATAATAATAATAATAATAATAATAATAATAATAATAATAATAATAGTAATAATAATAGTAATAATAGTAATAGTAATAGTAATAATAGTAATAGTAATAGTAATAGTAATAGTAATAGTAATAGTAATAGTAATAGTAATAGTAATAGTAATAGTAATAGTAATAGTAATAGTAATAATAATAATAATAATAATAATAATAATAATAATAATAATAATTAAAAAATTATTATTATTATTATTATTATTATTTTGTGGACAATTATAAAGATGTTCTTTATGTTTACTCCACCGATGTGTGTTCTTTCATGTTTACTTAACCGATGTTGGACATCAGACATAAGCTGAGGAGTTCCACGCCTTATAGTGTACGTCACTTCAAGTCTTAGGCCTTATGCTTCTTCTTGTGCCTAGCCCAAGTCGGGCGACCTTGGGCTCATCTAATACCACTATGTTGCGCGGAAACGTTGATACCCCACTTGTTGGACGTTTTCTACGTCGGTGTTCGTGATCCATAATAGTACGATATTGTACGCTTTGGGCCAAAATTATTCACGGATTTACTCTTATACTCTTTTCTAAAAGGCCTCGTACTATTTTATATTTTATAGACACTTATAAGAATATTCTTTAATCTTTGCTGTACCGATATGGAAAATGAGTTTGCACCCTAAAAATATGTTTATTTTTGTCTAATATATTTGACGAATGAAGAAAGTGGTAGGTATGTACAAGTTATTCACTTTGCTCATTTTGTTTTGTCTATGTTGTATTTGTTATTTTCTCCGTCTTAATCATTTGTTTGACTTTGATTAACATATCTCTCACAAAGCATAAAGAAAGGCAAAAAAATGATTGAGACAAAGGGAGAATTATGTTAGGGGTCGTTTGGTTCACTGTTTATGAATGGAATGGATTGGAAAGAGAAACCATAAAAGTATGAGGTTCCAATTCCATACCGTTTAAAACATGTTTGGTTCATTAGAAAAATAAGCATAAATGAATGGAGTTTGTATTCATGCGGAGGAGGTGGGTATGAGAATCCAAAGGGTTGAGGTGGAATTAGAATCCATCAGCATTCTAAGGCCCTGTTCTTTCTGACTTTTTAGAGCTGAACTGAATGGAGCTGAACTGAACTGAGCTGAATGGAGTTGAACTGAACTAAAGCTGATTGGAGCTGAACTGAACCATAATAATAATAATAATAATAATAATAATAATAATAATAATAATAATAATAATAATAATAATAATAATAATAATAATAATAATAATAATAATAATAATAATATTATAATTATTATTATTATAATTATTATAATTATTATATTTATTAATATTATTACTATTACATTAATATTATTACTATTATTATATTACAATTATTACTATTACTACTACTATTATTATTATTGTTGTTGTTGTTATTGTTATTATTATTATTATTATTATTATTATTATTATTATTATTATTAGAAGAAGAAGAAGAAGAAGAAGAAGAAGAAGAAGAAGAAGAAGAAGATTACTAAATATATATTACTAATAATTATACTAATTTGAGTGTTTAGGTAGCCACCACAAACCACCTTCTATCCTAATTAGATGGAATAATGGAGCATCAATTTGCCAAATTGTTGTTCAAAGCCTAACTCGTGTAATTATCATACTAATTTGAGTGATTAGGTAGCCACCACAAACCACCTTCTATCCTAATTAGATGGAATAATGGAGCATCAATTTGCCAAATTGTTGTTCAAAGCCTAACTCGTGTAATTATCATACTAATTTGAGTGATTCGGTAGCCACCAAGAACTACCATCAATTCTAATTTAATTAATTAAATAAATAAAAGTTAACAAATCCTAATTTTTTCATTAACAAACAAATAAATTTCGAATGATTAATTAAAACGCATCAAATAATATTAATAATTGATAAAAAAGTAAAATACTTTATTAATTGTTAAATTGGAATTAATCTTTTGAGTCATTTGAGCAATTAGAATAAGTTTTAGGAAAAATGATGAGTTAAGAGTTCATTTGAATGGGTTTTAGGTAAAAAAAAGGGTACTAAATGAATGTTTAAGAAAAAATGTATGTGAAAAATAAAGTTCGTATTTGAAAAAAAAAAAAATTATAATAAAAGTAATAATAGTAATATTTTTAATAATAATATTAGTTTATTAAAATTAATAGTAGCAATGTTATTAATAATATTATAATTAATCAATATTCATATTCATATTAATAAGAGTATTAGTAATTGTATTATTTATATTAATATCGATATTATTGATTGTAGTAATCACAATATTCATTAGGCCTTCGCACCGTGAAATCTATTCATCCTAAGTGTCGTCTTGGGTTTGCTCGGGCTTTGAAAGGGGCCATGGATGATGTGGTTGGTTCCCCTAGTGATCTCTCCCACTGGGTTGGTTTGCTTGTTCTACCTCTTTGTTTGCTTAAAACTTTCGCTCCTCGGAGTAATCATGAGTGTCGGACTGCTATTCAACGTCAGCATCAGGAGGAGAGTATTACCAGGGCTATCCTTGCTTGGGGGTACCTGGAGGGGGTTTGCAGTTGTTGCAGGAGTGTTTCGATGAGGGTCCTTCTTCGTTTAATGTGGATGAGGATCTGGATTTGAGTGAGCTTAACCTTCGCCAATGTCGGCGGAAGATTTGTGATGGCCACTATACTGCTGCTGTCCGGGTGCTTTCTTCCTCTGGGGTTGCCCCCTACTCCGATGCTACTCTTGTGGCCTTGCGTGAGAAGCATCCTGTTGCCCCGCCTCCTTCATTGCCTCCTTTGTCTGGGGATCATCATCCTCTGGTTGCCTCTCGACTGTGGTTTTGGAAATGATTCGGAGCTTCCCACGCGGTACTTCTTGTGGGCGGGATGGTTTTCGTGCCCAGCACCTTATGGACTGTTTGTGTGGTGCTGCTGTGGCTATCTCTGATGATTTGATCACTTCTATTACTAGGGTGGTTAATCTTTTTCTTGAGGGCCGGTGTCCTCTTCCTCTGGGTGAGTATATTGCCAGCGCCCCTCTCACGCCACTTGTTAAACCGGGTGGTGTGGTTCGTCCTATTGCTTTTGGCATGGTCTGGAGACGGCTTGTCTCTAAGGTTGGTGCTTTTATGGTTGGTCCTTCTTTATCTTCTTATTTTGATGGACTTCAGTTTGGGGTGGGTGTGTCCGGTGGAAGAGAGGCTATCTTGCATGCCTTGAACCGGCTCATTGAGGCTCGGGGTCTTTGAGGTGGGGCTTTCTATGTTGCTGGTTTATTTCCAGAATGCATTCAACCTTGTTGATCGTGCGACCATACTTCAGGAGGTCCGCTGTCGTTGCCCGGTTCTTTCCCGTTGGGTGAAGTTTTGTTATTCCAGCCCAGCCCGTCTTTTTTATGGGGAGCACTGCTTGTGGTCTTGTCAGGGTGTCCAGCAGGGTGATCCGTTGGGCCCTTTGCTTTTTGCTTTGGTTTTGCATCCCTTAGTTTGCAAGATCCGGGACACTTTTGACCTCACTATGCAGGCGTGGTACTTAGATGATGGCACCATTGTGGGTGATACTTTGGAGGTGGGGAGGGTCTTGGATTTGATTATGGTGGATGGCCCTCGTTTTGGACTACATCTTAATGTCTCCAAAACGGAGGTCTTTTGGCCTGTTGAGGATCCTCGGAGTCGGCTTCCTGGGGTTTTCCCCCCTTCTATTTCTCGGCCATTACGTGGTGTTATAGTTTTGGGTGGACCTGTCAGTACTTGTCCTGGTTTTGGCAGTGAGATTGTGGCGAAGAGAGTAACTAAGACCATTGAGCTAATGGACTTGGTTGCAAGGATTGAGGACCCGCAATGTGAGTTGTTTCTACTTCGAGCTTGTACTGGTATTTCTAAGCTCTACTTCTCACTTCGTACTTGCTCCCCTAGTGTTTTTGGGTCGGTTCATCTTCCTTTTGATGTCGCTCTTCGTTCCAGCTTGGAACGTATTGTCACCGCGTCTGGGCCAGGTTTTGGAGATTGGCAGTGGCGCCTTGCTACATTCCCTTTTCATCTTGGTGGTCTTGGTGTCTATGCGGCTGGAGATGTTTTATTTTATGCTTTATTGCGTCCCGTTTGCAGTCTGCTGGTTTGCAGGCTAAGCTCCTCGGCCCTTCTGGTATTGTAGCTGCTGGCTCCGCTTTTGATGATGTCGTGCGGGTTTTTACTGCGACTACAGGCTCTAGTATCTTAGGTAACCCTAGTGAAATTGCTGCCCCCAAACTTTTGAAGAAATTGGCAGATATTTATTTCGCGACGGTTGCTGCTGCCTCAGAGTCTGTTTTCTCTTTGACACCGCGCTAGCTTGCTTTATGGCAGTCTCAGCAGGGTTTTCACTCCTCTGATTGGTTACGTGCGGTTCCTATCTCGGGGTTGGGTCAGACTATTAACGGAAGGACTTACCGTAGTGTGCTTGGGTATCGTCTGGGTGTTCCGTTATTCACGGTATCTAGGCCCTGTCCTGCTTGCTCTCGGGTTTTTGCTGAGGATGTTTTCAGGGACCACGTTGTTTCTTGTACTGGTACTGTGGGCGTTAAACATCGGCATAACCTCGTCCGGGACACTCCTTTCGACATCTGTTATAGATCTGGTATTATTGCGGGAAAGGAGGTTGATATCGGTTTGGTTGATGGGCATGGTGGCTCTCTTCGTCCTGCGGATTTATTGTTTTATTCTTGGGACAGAGGGCGTGATGTGTGCGTTGATTTGACAGGGTCTTCTCCTTTGACTCAGACTGGGATGGAAGATTTTGTGCCTGGCCGGGTTGTCGCTGATGTTGCTCAGGGTAAGTGTGCTAAGTACGGGGATTTAGGCGCGGCAGCAGGTTATGGTTTCCTTCCTTTCTCTTTCTTTTCTCTTGGGGAGCTGGGTTCGGATGCTGTTGCCTTGCTCAAGCGGGTCCAGAAATTCTCGGTATCTCAGGATGCTGGGGCTCGGGTGGCCGCTTACATTTTTACTAGACTTAGCTTTGCTGTTGCTAAGGGTGTGGGAGCCCAGATTGTTTCTCGGCTCCCCACCAATTTCATGTAAACTTTTATTTTTCTTTTAATGAAAGCTGCGCGCATCCTTTTGTAAATAATAATAATAATAATAATAATAATAATAATAATAATAATAATAATAATAATAATAATAATAATAATAATAATAATAATAATAATAATAATAATAATAATAATAATAATAATAATAATAATTGTGATGATTAATTAATTAATAACAAAAATAATAATATTAAAAATAATAATATAAATTTTTTAATATAATAATAATAAATAAATAAATATTAAAATATTAATAAAATCTATAAGTTTAAGATAAGTAGAAATTAAATGTGCTGAACTTAGGCCTTGTTCTTTCTGGCTTATTTTCAGCTAATTTCGATTCAAATCACTCTATTCAATTCAGATTCATTCGATTCGATTCAAATCAATATATTCGATTCATTCATTCGATTCGATTTAGCTTCTATCCGAGTTCAGTTCATTCACTCACTTCAATTCAGCTCCACTAAATTCAGCCAATTTCAATTTTGCGAATCTTAAACTTTATAGTTTTTATTAATATTATAAATTTATTATTTTATTATTTATTTATTTATTTATTTATTTATTATTATCATTATCATTATTATTATTATTATTATTATTATTATTATTATTATTATTATTATTATTATTATTATTATTATTATTATTATTATTATTATTATCATTAATTTATTATTAATTAATCATCCTCATTATTGTTATTATTATGAATATTGTGGTTATTAAAATCAATAATATTCATATTAATATAATTAATACAAAAACTATATTATTATTATTATTATTATTATTATTATTATTATTATTATTATTATTATTATTATTATTATTATTATTATTATTTTTATTATTATTATTATTATTAACTAATAATAATATTATTAATAACATTGTTAATTTTAATATTACTATTATTAATACCTAATTATTTTTTCATATACGAACTTTACTCTTTCACATACACTTTTTCATAAGGTTCTATTTTATTCCTTTTTCACCTAAAACTGAACCAAGTGAACTCTTAAATCAATATTTTTCCTAAAACTTACTTTAATTGCTCAAATGACTTAAAACTTACAAGATACATTATAATTTATCAAATAATAAATTAATTTACTTGTTATCAATTATTAATATTATTAGTTGAGTTTTAATTAATGAACCAAATTTTATATATTTGTTAAAGATGATATTTGTGTCTGTCGATTTTTATTTATCTAATTAATTAAATTAGGATTGTTGGTGCTTCGTGCTGGCTACCTAATCAGTTAAATTAGGATGATAAACGGCTAGACTTTGAATATCAATCTAGCACATCGGTGCTCCATTATTTCACCTAATTAGATTGATGGTGAACCATGGTTCATGGTGGCTACCTAGTTAATCACTCAAATTATTATTATTATTATTATTATTATTATTATTATTATTATTATTATTATTATTATTATTATTATTATTATTATTATTATTATTATTTATTATTATTATTATTATTATTATTATAGTTATTAATATTAATATTAATATTACTAATATTAATATTATTATTATTATTATTATTATTATTATTATTAAAAGAAGAAGAACATTAATAATAATAAGTATTATTAATATTAATATTAATATTAATTTAATTCAGTTCAATTCAGCTCCAATCAGCTTAGTTCAGTTTAGCTTTATTCAGTTCAGTCCAGCTCAGCTCCATTCAGTTCAATTCAGCTCAACTCTATTCAGTTCAGTTCAGCTCAGTTCAGTCCAGCTCAGTGGTCGGACTATCGTTTTCGGTTACTTGTCGTTAGGAGCACCTAGACCAAAACAATATTTCTAGCTTCACAAACTACTCTACTATTAGTAAAGAGGTAAGTAAAGGTCGGATCCCAAGGGACGGGTATTGATGTGGGATTTTCAATTGGAAGTATTGGTGTCTAAGGGTATCACAATTTGGGTTGAGGTAAGAAGATCACTAAACTAAATAACAATGTAAATAAACAAGCAAGATGATTAAAATGAGATGTAAACAATTGATTAAAAGCACTAGGGTGTCATGGGTTCATAGGGGATTCATGGGAATTGATCATACAAACATATTCTCAAATTATAAGCAAGCAATTATTGTTGTGATAGGATCGAGTTGGTTTATATCTTACAATCGATTAGATTGTACAACACCTACAAGTCGACTTAATCCTCCCTACTCAACTATATGCATGGTCTAATGAGACTCGAGTTGGTTTATATCTTACAAGTCTCATTGAAAAGGTAAGTGATAGGTAAAAAATGCAAGGATTCATAGGCTCGCATTTCATCAAACATAACATGTGCATAAGTTGAGATCATAACAAGCAAGCAAATAAATTATGTGAACATATTAGATTAAGCATGAATCACCCCCCATGTTGGTTTCCCCTAATTCCCCATTAACCCTAGCTAAGAGACTACTCACTCATTATCAAGTTTAACATGCTAACAAGGTTGTCAATCATATTAACAAAGCAAAACATGATGAATGAATGGAAATGATTAACAATAATTAAAACAAGGGTTAAGAGAATTATACCTAATGATGATTCCAAAATAATAAGCAAAGAATAATAGAAGTACTTGATGAATGATTGGAAGGTTGTCAATCCTCCAAATAAACCCCAAATAATCTTCAATTACCAAAAATAAATGATGAACAATAGAGAAATTAAGGAAATGAGATTTGTATTAATGCTTAATTAAAAGTTGATTACAAGATTAAAATGAGATTAAGATTGTATAAGAAGAACATGATATTTTAATTAGTACAATGGGGTATTTATACTAAAGATTAGGTACATAAATTAGGGTTACTAAGGGATTAAATGACGATTAAGACCCTTAAGAAAAGTTGAGGAAGTGCTCCTCTCGAAGGAGATGCTCATCTTCCTTTTGCTAGTCTTCAAGGAATATGCGAATCCCAAGTGGACTGAGGAGGAGACGGCTTACACTGTGAAGGAATCCGAGTGGCCTGAGGCATGAGACGCCCGGATTGTAGAGGGCTAGGACGAGGGGACTGGTTATGGGACCCTCGGATTGTATCCCGCCAGGACGCTCGTCCCGTGGCCAAGACGCCCGGGTAGTAGCTCAGCAAGGCTTTTTCTTCTTTTCTTCTTTTCTTCTTCCAACAATCCTCAAGGATTTTGTTGGGGATACAAGGATCTTCTAATCATTCCCCATCTACTACATTATTTACATAGGCGTTCTAGTCTTGTCTTCACTTTGATGCTTGGTCATTAGATTCGATCAATTTAGCTCCACTTTGCCATGAAAATGCAAGGTTTGCACTCCTCTCCTACCAAGGAAACAAAACCTCAAAGAATATGCAAAACGAAAGACTAAAGATAGTAAATGACCCAATTATGCACTAAAAAGCATAGGAACAAGGCTAATTCAGGGACTAAATATGCTCAAATATTGGTCACATCAAATATCCCCAAACCGAACCTTTGCTCGTCCCGAATAAAGAGGTGACAAAACTAGGACCCTTATTTAAACTAACCTACTAATATAGCCGATATGAGATAATTAGCGGGTCTCACTCCGCCCTTCAACTCACAACAAGACAACCATGAGGTAGGATGTCTTCTTGCAAGGCAAGGTGGGTCTTACCAAAATGGCGACACATCCAAGCATTAAAGCACACAAAACAAGTAATGGATGCATCTACAAAAAGAATAGCTACTTTCCTCATCTAAGTGGCGGAAATTATCTAAAGGGGAAGCAATCTAAGGGTACACATTCCATTATAGATATGGTTTCTTCAAACTACTAAGCCTAGAAGGATACCAATAAATCACCTCCAAGTTGTGTCAAGCTAGGGTACCTTTGTCCTCAATCGTTAAATGCTTTCATCAAGAGTAGACTCCCTATGGTGTTAGAAACACTGGAGGATCGCGGAATTCCCCTTCTTGCCTAGACAAGAAGAAGGGTCGTCCCCTCTCTACCATGCACAAAAGTGGATTCGATGGAAAAAGGGATCAATATGTTTTGAGTTTCATATGGGAGTTTGCTTTTGTTGTTGTTATTCCCCCCAAGTTCTTGTGGCATTTGACATTTTGACAACAATTTCTTTTTGCCATTTCTTTGATGTTTGGCATTTCAATACTTGACAATTTCAACTTTTCTTGCATTTTCTTTTGAACATTTTCAAAGTCACCCCATTTGTAGTGAGGGTGCTTATTTTTGAAGCATAGGAGTTTTCATTTTTGTTACTCCTCTTTTCTTTTGATGCAATTGCAAACTTTTTCACTTTTCATTTCTTGAACTCAAATTTTTGAACAATTTTTGTGCTCATTCCCTTTTTGATGACAAAAATGTGGTAGAATATGGATGATGGTTGCATGGTTTCAAGGGTCACCTTGGAATAAATGGTAGTCAAGGAGTTATCACACCACAAGGTACTCTTGACTATGCCTTAATCCATGGGTCAAAGGATACTAGCATGACACATCCTAGGGTGTTTTACAAGTATTCTAACAAGCAAAGTCTTAAGAAGAAAAAGTATCTACAAGGGCCTTATATACACCTGTCAAGCTTCCCAAATAGACGGTTTCACAAAAAATTTCCTAAATATAACTATATGTCATAATGCAACTAACATTTATACAACCTAATGTATATGCTTCTACCAACTAGTATGCCAAATAAACTAAATGCAATCCTAATTTCACATTGTTTATACCGCATCAATCAAAATAAAGTCACATAGTCATTAACATAAAGAAGAAAAAGGAGATTGGAAAGATCATACCATGCGGTCTTCAATATCCTCATGTCTCGGATGTGGCGTAGTCGGTCAATGTGAAAAAGGATGAACAAACACAATATATACAAGATTATACTACGAAGGAAATGAACATGTTTTTGGATTTTTCGAATTTTTCAATTTTTTTTTTTTTTGTATTTTGTTTTAATGAAATTAAAGGACATATTTTTGTATTTTCCATTCAATTTTTATCATTTTTGTTTTAAAAAGGTCAAGTTAGAATTTCTCATCCTCTCACTAGTATGGGCATTGTCCTCAATGGCTAATATAGGAAATTATGCAATTTATATGAAAATGTATGATTTCTAAGCTAAATGCAAACTATGTGATATATAAACAAGAGTGAATGCAAACTAAGCTATGCTATATGATGTGACACGGCTATCGTGTACCCTGTCAAAGATAAAACCTAACGGTCTCAACTAAAATGTAGTAGAGGCAGTCGAGTATCGAATCCACAGGGAGGCGGTGCAATTATCAGTTGCCTAATTCTAATCTTTAGGTAACGGATGGGGGTTGTTTGAATTGGTTGCTAAACTACGAGATTTAAAAGAAGAGAAATAAAGTAAAGAGCAGTAAAAGCAAGGAAATAAGATTAAACTATCAGATAAAGAGGGACATGTCGGGAATTTGGTTCACTACGGTAGTCCAGTGACTCAGCTGTAAATGAGTCAGACGAATTAATGTAAGACGGATGTTGAAAGGTCCTTTCGGTCCACTTTCTATCCTAAATTAACACTAACTTAACTTTCATCCTCATTAGGGTAGTATAATGTTCATAGCAGGCCTATTTAGTCCAATCTTTCGATCTAGGAGTAATTTTATCCAGATTAAAGGATACATAGAAGCGTGCACTCAACTAAGTCGAATAAATACAATTAAATTGCTATGGTGACAGGGTCTCACAACTAATTCATCTAATTCATTTACTACATCATCACATTTCTACCGCAGATCCCCTAATCCCAACATGAAAGGGGTTTAGCTACTCATGTTGCTAATTAAACTAACAGCAATTAAATTCCCAGCAATAAACATTATGAAATAAACAATAAATCGCATAAAAGTAAATTAGGGCAAAGATTAAATGCAACGAAACAAGAGATTAAAGCAAAAAAAAGAGTAATTATTAATAAAGGAAGAGAAAGAATCACAATCGATGCGAATCCGGCGTAAAGAACACAAATTCCAAGCGAAAGCAATCCCGAAATAAAGTTATAGTAGAGAAGAATAAAAGTACGCAGTAAAAGTTTTGATAGATGCTCAGTAGTAAGTAAAAACTGATGCTAATAACCTAACTAATGTAGGTTTAAATAGCAAAGTAAATGAGTTTAACGAAAATAAATAACACACGGGTTGTTTAAAGCCCATGATTAGCGAAACCACTCGATCGAGTGGATTAAAACCACTCGATCGAGCAAAACCTCAACCAAATCTACTCGATCGACCAGAAAGTTACTCGATCGGGTAGATGGTCTTTCTGCAAGTTAAGGATCGAGTATAAAGTGCTCGATCGACCATTCTGGGATATAGAAACCACTCGATCGAGTGGTAAAACAGCTCGATCGAGTGCTTTGACTTCATTTCAGCTCAAGTTCGCGCCTTAATGCCTCGTAATCCGTGCCATGACGCTTCCAAACACCGTATCTCACTCTGGATAATCCCGTCTCCTCTAAATGCATGCAAAAAGGACGAAAAAGAGGACGATTCCACTACTTTCGCGTTCATTTCTTTAAAATGGACAAAACGAACCAAAGTAGCCAATTCGGGGCAAAATACCATAAAAACAGTATAAAAATGCATAGAAATACGTGCTGAAATAGGCTAAAAAGACTACATTAGGCACGTATCATGATGCATGGTTTTTGTTATGGTGGAGAGCATAATTTAGATTAGCTCCCAATGCATATGCATAAACTTCCCCAAATCAAAATAGACACTATTTCTAATGTCAAAAATTGGGGGAGTTCATGCATAAAAAATGCAATGCATGAAACTTAAAATTTGTCATTTTGGATTTTGAAAATGGGAACAATAAAAATGAACACCTTAATGGAACTAAGGTGTTAGTCCTCCAATGTTGCTAGGACTCCTCAAATATGATCAAGATAAAATAAAAACAAGAGAAGTAGACAAACCATAAAGGAGGTGTAAGAATGTAGGATCCTCCAAGAGTTTGCTTGTCCTCACCCATCGTGTCATCATCATCGTCTCCATTATCATCATCAACCTCCTCACTTGAGGCATCATCAACCTCCATGGATGTGGAGTCATTTCCACTCTCACTTGCATTTGCTTGTTCATCCTCACTTTCCTCTTCTTCTTGAACTTCTTCATCTTCACCTTCTTGCTCATCACTCTCATCAACAACCATCTCCTCTTCACCCGGTCTACTACCTTTGTCACTTTCAAAGAGATCAAAAACTCTCCGGATAATCGGCTAATTGTTCAATGACCAGAATAGTAGAAGTAGTAGCTTCCATAGGAGGATTTTGTTCTTGAATTTCTAACCTTGCATTATGAACTACCAATGCCTTTGATGCTTGTTTGTCTTGAAGAGCTTGTTGTCTCTTAGAAAGGTTCTTCTTTTGGGGTGCCTTGCTTCCACCTTTTGTTCTTGCCATACTCCTTTGCTTAGTAACACCAATGAAAGCTTGAAATCTTCAATTTCTAGTAATACCCAAATCGATTTAGGATAGATGAATGTTGCCTTGTATCCCAAAAATCGACTCAAAACTTGAAGATTTTGGTGTTTTAATCACTTGTTGTTGCTAAAGGAGTGATTAATTTTTGTTTTGAGGAAGTTTGGATTTGATTTGGTTAATTTTGGTTGAGAAATTTGATTTTTGTTGATGGAGAGGATGAGGGTTTTGGGGTTTTGGGGTTTTGGGGTTTTGGGTAGTGTTTGTGTTTGAAATAATGAAAATGAATTGGGAAGTAGGGGTTTAAAGACCCGTTGAATTTTGAAAAGCAGAGGGAGACGAGCGGCTTGCCCTCGGGACGCTCGGATTCTTCACTTTTGGGTTCAGGAAAAGCGCATGGGGACGAGCGTTTCGAAGGTAAGATGAGTGGATTCTTGAGCTGGGACGAGCGTCCTATGCTAGAGACGCTTGGATTCCTTTCCAGGGAGAAATCCAAAAATTGGCAGTGTAAAGACGAGCGTCTTTTCCTCTGGGACGACCGTCCTGGCTGAGACAAGCGGATTCCTTGCTGGGACGCTCGGATTCTCAGTCAGACCCAAAAATTAATTCTGCGGCTTCACAAGACGAGCGTCTTATGCACTGGATGCTCAGGTTCATTTTAAGACGAGCGGATTCAGCTCGGGTCGCTCGGATAATGCCTCTTCCACACGGATTCAGGTCCATCCGTGGGTGTTTTGTAACCCGTGTCATTTCATTCTTCAATTCTTGTGGTCTTCATTGTGGGGGCACTACAAAGGCATGGATAGCCTAGGCAATTGCTATCCCCACACTAAGGCAAAACACTACACATCAATAAACCCATAAGTCCCTCCCTCACTTCTCTCAAAATGATGAAAATCTTGATCAAGGCATAGAAATGTAAATCTAAAAATGACAAAATGCAATACAATAATTAAAATGCAAGTTAGGGAGTTAGAATATTTACAAATGGTGGTTTAGGGAGGACTCCACCAAACTCTCATCCAATAATGAGTTGTCAAGGGGGCTTATTCAAGGTGTTGTTGATGTTACTCAACACCTTGAAGAAGTAGTCGAAAGCTTGTTCATTGTCATGATAAAGTTCTTCAATAGACCTTTGCAGTTGTTGTTTTCCATGATGGTCTTGGGCCATAGCATTACCGATATAAGGATTGAATATCCCTTCAAACTCATCATCCCAAAGACCGCATACTTCGTCCACTTGATCACTAAAAATGTCTTGAGTTGATGAAGACAACTCTTTTTCTTTCTTGTCTTGGCCAATGAGGCCTTCTTTTTCACTTGTTATGGGTGAGCTTTTCAAGCTCTCATTGTTGCAATTTCCTTGCTCTTTTGATGGAGCATCATCCACTTTCTTCTTCCATTGAAATGCCAACTTCTTCCTATCATCTTTCCGACTATAATGATCAACCATAAAACATGGCTCATGCAATCGTGGAGCTCTCATAGTCTTGTCAAGATTGAAAGTGATGGTTTCATCTCCCACTTCAAGGGTGAGCTCTCCATGTTTTACATCGATCACCACTCCCGCGGTGTGCAAGAAAGGTCTTCCTAAAATAATAGGAATGTTGGAGTCTTCTTCCATGTCAACAATAACAAAATCCATCGGGATAAAGAATTTGCCAATTCTTACGGGAACATCTTCCCATACCCCTAAATGTGTCTTTGTTGATCTATCCGCCATTTGAAGCGTGATGTTGGTACATTTGAGTTCTCCTATTCCTAGCCTCTTGCTTACCGAATATGGCATGACACTAACACTTGCCCCAAGGTCACATAAAGCTTTGTTGATTGTAGTGTCGCCAATAGTGCATGGAATGGAGAAACTTTCTGGATCCTTTAGTTTTGGAGGTGAACTTCCTTGTAGGATGACACTACTCACTTTAGTGAAAGCAATAGTCTCAAGCTTTCGGATGGATTTCTTCTTCGTAAGAATATCTTTCATATACTTTGCATAGGCCGAAACATGATTGATCAATTCCGTGAATGGAATCGAGACTTCTAAATTCTTCACAATCTCTATGAATTTTCCAAGTTGGTCATCAAACTTAGGCTTAGCTTGACAACTTGGGAATGGAAGTATAATCACAATAGGCTCCTTTTCTTTGGCCTTCTCTTCATCCTTCTTTGAAACTTCTTGAATGGTGGGTTCTTCTTCTTTAGAGCTTTCAACAACTCTTTCCTTGTCACTAGCATTCACAATATCTTCATCAACGGGCATCTTCGGCCCTTCATACCTTGTACCACTCCTCAAATGGATGGCACTCACCGATTCTTGTCTTGGGGGATTACCTTGAGGTTGTAATTGCCCCTTTTGTCTTTGTGAACTTGAAGATGCTAATTGAGACATTTGGTCTCCAACATCTTTGTGTGAGCTAGTATGTTGTTAATGGTGATGTCTTTTGTTTGGCTATCCTTTTGCATTTGAGTGAAAAACTCTTGTTGGTTCTTTTCCATTTGGAGGACCGCTTTTGAACATCAAAACCTTGGTCATTTGATTGAGTGTATGGAGTTTGATTTTGGTAACATTGGTTTTGGTTGTAAAAGGGTCTTTGATTTTGGTTTCTCATTGGAGGTGGGGTGTATGTTGGTTGAGGGTTTTGAACATTTTGGCTTTTGTATGAGAGATTTGGATGAAATTTGGTGTTTTCATTGTAATAGTTGGAATAAGGGGTACCACTCTTGTATGCCTGAAAAGCATTCACTTGCTCACTTGTTCCCCTACATTCACTTTGGTCATGTCCCAAAGTTCCACAATTCTCACATATTCCACTTGGAATTGATGAAGATGCCACCATGGCATTAACATGTTGTTTAGGTGATTTGGAGGCTTCTTCAAGTTTAGCCATAGCCTTATCAAACTTCAAGTTGATGGTGTTAGAAATCTATATCTCATTCTTAACATATTCTTATATGTTTCAAATTTATTTAGTCATAAAATAAATTACAAATCTTGTGCATGCAAACTAAAATAATTAAATGAAGTCGGTCATCATATGGGCACCAACAAGATCTCCTTCTTGTTAGTTCTTGAGCTTTCCAATAATGGATGAACATACAAAATCCCAAAGTAGAGATTCTCCAATTAGTAGCACCCAAGACAATCGCTTAATCCCACAAACTAACATGTACTAGATGTTTATATTGTGGTTTACCTTAAATTTGATTACTAATACTCATATATTACTTTGATAATTTTAGTAATCTTACATGAACAATTTCAATTAAAATCTCATCTTTTTGATGAAGATAAAAGAGAGAGAAGAGAGGAAAATACATGAACAACTTGCATGTGATTTATTAGAATGAATGATGAGTGAATTAATCCCATTGCCCATCTCATTTTCACGGTTGGAATAAAGAGAAATAGGGCATCTATTTTCACTTTTTGTCTTTACAAAAAATAGATGTGTAAGAGTAGGTGTAAGGCTAGTTGTAGGTAGGCATCATCATGCCATTTTATTAAATAAAATAAAACAACCTAAACCCACTAACTCTTTCCATATTTCGGTCCATATATACATAAAATGGACTACCATTTTATTTTGTCAATTTGTCATTTGTCACACAATATGTCACATGTAATATGATACATATTACTAATTAATTAAATGCATATTTATCACATAAATATCATTTTATAAATTAATTAAATATCATTCAACAAATTGACTAGTGATACTTGATCACATAAATAAAATGGGTCATATAATTATAATTCACAATATCTTGTAATTATAATCAACCATTCATTCTTATCTTTATTGTTTCTCAAACAATAAACAATTTTAGCAATAAAGCATTTTATTTACTAAAATAAATCTTATTTAATCCCATTACAATAAGATATCAATATTCTCTCTCACAAATTGAATTGTTCAATTTTAAGGAATTAATTAATCTGTATCGGTATACAATTAATTAACCTTTTCAATTAAGGGAATCGTCCTTTAGGTGTGACCTCAAGGGATCAATCGATCACCACCGTCGCACGACAAGAAATGTCAAACTCTAGCCAACCAATCATTACCGATATGTGTGGACCAGTTGACTATATATATTATGTATCATCCCTTCCGTATTCTTGTAATGAGATTTAATAATGATATTTAAATCATGTGATCGCACTATTGTTGAGGACACATTTCCCAACAATCTCCCACTTGTCCTCGACAAGTGTGCGTCACCAATTCTCTTGTCCTATTACTATCTCCCACTCAATGCAAGGTGTCTTTTGGGTCGTACTTGCAAGTGATCATATCGAGAGTGGTTTCCTCGATCTGGAGAATAACTGATTGACCGGATTTATCTATCATAGATACCTTCCGAGCGTGGCCATGCATTTCCGTTCATTACTCCTCGAGTGGCCCTGAGATATTGTTTTAACCCCGACAAGGGGGTGGACAATTCCTATCGCACTTATTCCCTTCGACTAGCCACAGCCATCATAACCCAAAATATGCCCATTTGACCCCATTTACGAAGGTCGTAGTAACATAAATCAAAGCTAATCTGAAACTGTGCCATCTTAGGTGAAAAGTCTTTAGTCAAAAGAATCGACTCATTGGAATACTATAGTAGCTCTCGCCACGACCAGGCTTTATAAATTTGCCAAAACTCTATAAGCGGTCACTTTGCCCGAGAAAAGTGTTCCTAACATCCGCCTATGTGATCGACTAGTCATCTCACATGACTCTATGGCACTTGAACTTGCCATCAATCGCATCACACTCTAGTCACTTCGAGACGTCACCTCATACAAGTGACTATGGGCGAATACAATGTTAATCCGTGTTCACTTTAACGGGGTTCAATGTTGTCTCTACAACCCGTTTGGATGTAACAAAGTATAATAAAAGAGTTTTAAAGTAAAAACTCGAACGACAAATGCGATTATCACATATGAATAGTCAATGCCTAATTACTACTTCATATTCTATAATCTAATTTGATCTTGAATGTAGTTGTTCATCTCAATTTAGTTGAAATGACATGACTCATCATGTTAAGCCTATGAGAAGGCTTTGGTTAGTAGGTTTTATCAACTTCTTGTACCTTACTCAACCTTACTACATACTCATTTTCCTTTGTAATGTATACATTTGCATTACAAAACTTTCTGAGTACGTGTCGAGATCCAATCAAGACATAGGCCCTCTAGCCTAAGAATAGCTCCCACTGTTTTCACAATGTGCGGGACTCATCCTTCTTGCACATCTCATGATTGCAAGTGTACTCAATTTCCGTTATAAATATCTCTCATTGTTCTTTATTGCCTAGAACGATTCTAGAAAATCTACTTCTTAATTAACATTGCCACAATGGTATCTTAACCATCCTAATGTGTTTTGATTATGGTTTTGTCGGAAACCATGCGCAATCTCAATTGTCAATTGTCACTTGTGTAACACCTTTACACAAAATTGCATCATAAACACTTTGCATCATAGCCTTAATGCTTCTGCAAGCACTTAAGGGTCATCTTTATGGCTTACTTGGTAAAGATTACTTAAATTCGATTTTGAAAACAATTCATCATACTCAAAGCATATGAAGTGTTATACATCATTTCTTTTTAATTGATTCGGCAGCGGAAGCAAATGAAATCAATCAAATATGTTCAATTTAATTGAACTAGTCATGAATCTTATCAACATAAGACTTCTTACTGACGCTAATATCATGTGGATTTATCTTCATAAATCCGGATATTCAAGATGTATTATAATACTCCAAAAGTCTTAAATCATTCTCAATGATCAATATGTCATCCACATATCGAACTAATTAAAAATTCCGTAACTCCCACTAAACTCCATGTATAAACACAACTTCTCGACTTATCGAGAAATGTTTTATCACATGATCAAAATGTTGATTCCAACTCATTGATGTCCTACTTAAGATCCTCTCTTAAGTTTCACATTATCTTAGGATTGCAAGAATCTATAAAACTCATGACATGTATTGAATACATTCTTTCTATTGAAGAAGTGGGTTTTAGAATCACTTGTTGTATGCATATCCTCATAATGAAACACAATCCCTAAGAAGATCCAAATAGACTTAATCATTTCAATTAGTGCAAAACCCTTTGCAACCAATCTTGCTTTGAAATATCTCTTTATTAGTGCAAAACCCTTTGTCACTAATCAAGCCCTTTTGTTTCGGATTTTCATGGCTCTAAGCCTTGTATTGAGTTGTGACTTAAACACTCTTATGTAAGTCATATGTTCATTACTTTCTAGAAGTAATCAACTTGAATCAAACAATTTCTTTTGTAAGTTATAAGCTCTTTACTTTCTTAAAAGTAGCTTGAATTCATCATTTTTAACAAGTGACGAATTTAACCTCCTAGGTTTTAAAGAAACAATATTTTACACAAAACGTCTCATGTAGCCAAGAAATATCAGTTTCTTGCGACATAACATTCTTTGTGGCTCTTGAATAATTTTCTCCCACTCTGTCTTCTAGAAATAAACTTGTATTTTAGAAAGACAGCTTCACGAGCCACAAACCCGGTGTACTCGTGATAAATGAAAAGGGAAAAATGAGCATTTGTTTCTTGTAAAAACTTATAAGCATGGTACCCTTACCATTTCATATCTCATATGATTCGATTTAGTGGAAAAATAATCTAGACAAAATGATTAAATCCCCAAAAGGATCAAGTAACTCAAAGTAACTTGATTGAAGTCCAAACCTTATCGAATAGCGTTTGAATTCTTATCCAATCATACATTATCCCATAATGCGTGTTAAGAGAGATTAATTTGTGATACTATATCACAATTCATTTGGCTTATATCAAAGTTTTCACTTTGATAATCCCATCACGACTAAATCGTGATTCCTTGAACTCTTGAACTTCTTCAAAGATTTCTCTATTTACCTTATTAAGTGAACACACTAGTGTCAACTTAAATCGTTGGTAAAAGATGATGATCAACCTATTTTGGATCGATGATTTATAACCTCGATCTCCTTTTCAACCAAAAGGTACGAGATATCTTGCTTTGAATACAAGATACGCATATACCATTAACAATCTAATGGTTTCAAGAGTACTCGATAACTCTTTGCGTTCATCATTCCAAAATTTAAGGTTTAATCTTGGGTTACCAATTTGAGTCTTGCATCATCTTCATGATATATCATTCTAGTTTGGTTTAGAATATAATCACCTTGATGATGGGCTAGCCATACATCAAATCATGGTGTATAGGGTCACAAAAGTGAAACCTCTTTTGTATCTTTAACAAATTGTATTCTTATTTAGAGTTTATGTACTTAATAGTCACAATTAAGTACAACTCCAAACCCGAAAACTAGATTTAGTACACAATGACTCTATCTCTTGACTTCATTGTTGCTAGTCGTCATATTCTAATCATCCTATGTATCAAACATAATGATGAAAACCACCACGGGTTTCTAATATTGACAAAGTAATACTAGCAAAATTTATGTTTAATCAAATAAACATTTAACGAAGAAGGTCCCATTAGATGTCTCACAACTAACTTGTTGATTCTTCAATAATTTGGGGTAGTTTCCTTTCTCGTGTCTAACATTTAAGACAATGGAAACTTTATCGGTCGGGATTGATAGGTTTAGTATCGTCATTCTCAACAATTTTACCTTTAACATTACCTTGTATCAATTCCATTATAATCTTTACTTCTTGAACCTCGTCCTCATCTTAACGGTTTAAGAGAATGCTCCCACTCAATTCAATGAATCTTTGCTTTGAGAAGCAAAATTGAATTCATGAAGATTACTCTTCATTTGTTCGTTTTAGTCTTAAAACTTTCATTGAAGTGGTTGCGTTATTTTGGTCAATTACGAATTCTTGACAAAACTAATTACCAAAACAATTTATCGCTTCAATGTACTTAATTCATTTAAGTGCATGAAAAACAATCCATTGTAAGTAGATGTGTTAATCAAGAATCAAAAACCTGTTTGATAATGAATAACTTTTATCTCTACTCTTTACAAGAGATCCTTCCAATGGATAATATGAGGTTTTAGAAGAAAATTCATATTTGTCTTTAGTTACGATGTTTTAATGGAGATTTGAATCAAAAATCGAAATGATATCGTATATGAATTGTGGTAAAGAAATAGAACAATATGATAACGGAATAATGAAAACAAAACATTCATCGTTATAATAATACTTGTAAACAAGTATAGCATTTACATAGTGACCTCTACCCAACTATGATAAATGATTCCAAGATCCAAATTCATATTAACTTGGGCACGGGGTAGCCGATGAAACCCTTATCAATATAACTCGGTGGATTAACTCTTTAATCGATTCTACTTTTAGAACTCTCGGTCGATAAAATTACTCTAATATTTATCTATAGTCCAAAACACATTGACAAGGGCACGGGGTAGCCGATGAAACCCTTATCAAAAAACTTTTGTTGAGTTCAATCCAAATTTCGAATAAATGTGTCCATGATCCAAACCCATATTAACTTGGGCACGGGGTAGCCGATGAAACCCTCATCAACATGAATTCGGTGGATAGACATTTATCACCCACTTCCCCTACGTAACAAGGTTTGTACCCCGGGGTAGCCGAGTGCACTCCCTCGCGAAATAGGTTTTCATGGTTTCTACTATTTGGTAAGGCTATGTCTCAATTGTTTATTTTAGAGAGAGGTCATGTCAATTTATTATCTATCACATTTTAAGTGAACTAAAGCGGTGAACTACGATAATTGTAATTGACACGGTCGATAAACTCGATAAAAAGATAAGGCATGTTTTAGTTATGGCGATTTAGCGATGCATGCGACATATAAATAAAATGCAAAGCATAAATAAAATAATCCTAGTATGGCCTTCCTAAAATAGAAAAACTATTTAACTATTACATATTCGGAAACCAAATCCATTGGTCCCTTGATCTTCGGTTGAGGCACGCATCTCGAGGTAACACCGTCTTTATGTATCGCCATCTTGAAGAAATCCGTCTTTGGGAACTCCGAAAAGAATAAAATTACATAATAAATTACATAATTTCCTATTATACATTTGTAACTATAATAAAATAAATCTATTAAATTACAACACGGTGATACGAGATCACAATAAAATTACAACCGAATCGATATTCCCATACATTTCGGGTAATACCAATTAAAAACTAAGGCCATACTAAGTAAAAATTACATAAAATAAAATTACATAAAATAAAATTATGACAATCATAAAGAAAATGCAGCATTATAATATGTATGAACATGCCCAATTTTATGCTAAATCGCCTTTAAGGAGCCAATATCGTATATTACACGGTTTTTTTTCGATTTGCGTGATTCAACGTTTTATAATCACAAAAATTACATAAATTCATATTTATGCACAAGTTAATTACCCTAACCTCTTAGGACTCAAAATTAGTCTTAACTAATTACTTGACTATAATTAACTCATATTTCTTAAAATTGTTCATTAATGGACTTAAAAATACAATAAAATGCTATAAACTTCAAATAAATCACAAAAATTCCAAATAAATTCAAAATTTGAAATTTAAACTTATGAACATTCTGGAAAAATACCATGACACGCATAATGTTCAAAAAATTAGGTTAAAATTTCGTAAAATTATCGGAAAAACTATGTTGCGGTTTATCGGATTTATCAATAAAAATCATAAAAACATGAGAAAAATTATATTCATCAACTTTTCAATTTTAGATCTGAAAAAGATAATAAAATGCAACATGTGACGTTTTTCCTTAGTCATGAAGTATGTTTTAGCAATTATTCACTAATTAAGTCACTATTTATGCTATTTTTCATCAAAAATCCATAAATCATGCATAAAGACTTCATTATAGCCAATTATTTTACACACATCTTGTAAAATTTCATGTGACAACATACTAAATTTCTATGACCAGATTCGAAATATTTCTCATATTAACCTATTTTTCATCTAAATCCAATTTTTATCATGAAAAATCCATTTTTCGAGCATAAGAACTCATAAAATTATGAAAATTTCCAGATCATCAAAAAATAATATATGTGAAAACATATCCAAAAACCACTGGAAAATTCGAAGTTTAGCTAATTTTCGTCCAAAAATGACATTTTTATCATAAAAATCACATTTTAATGCCAATATTATATAAAATGAACAATAAAATCCATAAATTAACCAAAATATCCTAAATACATTTTAGGATCAGAAACTTTAACATGCATAAATTATTTTCGTGATATATCATAATATCACAAATTTACAAGTTTTGTTTGTTAATCATATAACTCGGAAAAACAATAACCGATTTGCATGCAAACAACCTTGTGCTCATGATACCGCTTGTTAGAAATCTATATCTCATTCTTAACATATTCTTATATGTTTCAAATTTATTTAGTCATAAAATAAATTACAAATCTTATGCATGCAAACTAAAATAATTAAATGAAGAAATCATATTCTCACCATATAAATTTCGGTCATCATATGGGCACCAACAAGATCTCCTTCTTGTTAGTTCTTGAGCTTTCCAATAATGGATGAACATACAAAATCCCAAAGTAGAGATTCTCCAATTAGTAGCACCCAAGACAATCCCTTAATCCCACAAACTAACATGTACTAGATGTTTATATTGTGGTTTACCTTAAATTTGATTACTAATACTCATATATTACTTTGATAATTTTAGTAATCTTACATGAACAATTTCAATTAAAATCTCATCTTTTTGATGAAGATAAAAGAGAGAGAAGAGAGGAAAATACATGAACAACTTGCATGTGATTTATTAGAATGAATGATGAGTGAATTAATCTCATTCACTACTACAAATCCAGGCAACTACAACGCCCCTTTAACAACGATTATTCACGAAAATCACAATAGACGTTGTAGAATGTATGGCGCGAATTTTACTAAACTTAATTACAACGGGTATGGTTATAAAAACCGTTGTTATTAGTTTTAACAACGGGTCACACATGCACAACCGTTGTTAATAATTTGGCGCAAAATTGGCGCAAAGTTAGTGAAAAGTAATCACAACGGTTACTTTTGTAACCCGTTGTTAAAACATATTTGACAACGGGTGTTTTTTAAAACCGTTGTTAAAACTTATTTGACGACGGTTGTTGTTTTACAACCGTTGTCAATACCTTCCATACTATAAACCACACAAAAACAAGTCTGCTGCAGCCACAAAACACAACCCTTAATACACAAACACAAACACAAACACAAACACAAACACAAACACAAACACAAACACAAACACAAACACAAACACAAACACAAACACAAACACAAACACAAACACAAACACAAACACAAACACAAACACAAACACAAACACAAACACAAACACAAACACAAACACAAACACAAACACAAACACAAACACAAACACAAACACAAACACAAACACAAACACAAACACAAACACAAACACAAACACAGCAGACAAACAAACACAAAACACACACTTTCTCTTTCTCTCTTTCTCTCTTTCTCATCGTCGCTTTATCTTCTCGCCGTCATTGTTGATTTCATCGTCTCTTACTTTCTGTATTTATCAGGTAAATCTCGCCGTCACTGTTAGTTTCATCGTCATTATTTTCTTTTTCTATTTATTTCTTTTGCATGTATGTGTTTTTATCGACCATTAGTATTGTTCGCATAATTAGTTAGTAAAACAATGAAGAAGCAAGATGAAGAAGCAAGATAAACATAATTAATATATATATATATTTATAAATACATAAATTAAAAAAAAATTACATATATAAAAATGCAATTCTTATATTTTCATAGAGGATCTTATTCTGCTCTATCGTATCCGTCCTCTCCTCCTTGGCTATTTGGAGGTTCCGTTCGCAGATTGCTATATCGTCATATAGCCGCAATCTTCTGTTGCTCCGTCAAGCCATCTTCTTTGGCGTGCTTCAGTGCGGATCGAGCATCGTAAGGTAGCTCCTGAAACTTTCCTCAATATGGAGGAACCGGCGGATGAAGCTGTTGTTGTTCTCGATCATAGTAAGAGTCTTAAGGATGAAATTATTCATTTTGTTGGAGTTTGGAGTTTGTTTTGAAAGATTAAGTAGAGTTATTTATTTGGAGTTTGTTTTAGCAGTTAGGGTTTGGAGATGTATATATTGAGATAATGGAAATGTTAGTTGAGATAATGCAATGTATTTATACTAAGCAATGTGTGGGTTGAGTTGTTTTTTAATTAATATATATGTTAGGAAGTTGTGCCATAATCATCATCATATCTCTCAATGCTGCTTCAAATCTTATTACGCTAACCCTTCTCATTCCATATTGTCCGTTCATATGCACAGTGATGTCAGTAATAATGCATGCATCGGAATTCTAACGGGCCGTAATTATGCATGCATCTAGTAATATTTAATTTAATTTTTATTTTATTTTTTAAGAACAAACAACAACGGTTATTTACAAACAACCCGTTGTCTTTAGTTATAACAACGGTTTTGTATATTAAAACCCGTTGTTATAACTTTCCCACCAAAATTGAGTCACACTTTCCACAACGGGTTTTGATACTTAAAACCGTTGTTAATAGTTTTAACAACGGGTTGCTTAAGAAAACCAACCGTTGTTAAAACCTTTTACAACGGACGCTTTAACAACGTCCGCTTTTTTATATAACAACGGTTTTTGACCGTTGTTATAGCCTGTATTTGTAGTAGTGATTGCCCATCTCATTTTCACGGTTGGAATAAAGAGAAATAGGGCATCTATTTTCACTTTTTGTCTTTACAAAAAATAGATGTGTAAGAGTAGGTGTAAGGCTAGTTGTAGGTAGGCATCATCATGCCATTTTATTAAATAAAATAAAACAACCTAAACCCACTAACTCTTTCCATATTTCGGTCCATATATGCATAAAATGGACTACCATTTTATTTTATCAATTTGTCATTTGTCATACAATATGTCACATGTAGTATGATACATGTTACTAATTAATTAAATGCATATTTATCACATAAATATCATTTTATAAATTAATTAAATTACATTCAACAAATTGACTAGTGATACTTGATCACATAAATAAAATGGGTCATATAATTATAATTCACAATATCTTGTAATTATAATCAACCATTCATTCTTATCTTTATTGTTTCTCAAACAATAAACAATTTTAGCAATAAAGCATTTTATTTACTAAAATAAATCTTATTTAATCCCATTACAATAAGATATCAATATTCTCTCTCACAAATTGAATTGTTCAATTTTAAGGAATTAATTAATCAGACGGTATACAATTAATTAACCTTTTCAATTAAGGGAATCGTCCTTTAGGTGTGACCTCAAGGGATCAATCGATCACCACCGTCGCACGACGAGAATGTCAAACTCTAGCCAACCAATCATTACCGATATGTGTGGACCAGTTGACTATATATATTATGTATCATCCCTTCCGTATTCTTGTAATGAGATTTAATAATGATATTTAAATCATGTGATCGCACTATTGTTGAGGACACATTTCCCAACAGATGGTATCAATATGAGCACTAAGTTGAGCACCCAATTGAGTAATAGAGTCCACTTCATGCTTTCCTCCTCTAGTAGCCTTCTGAGGTCTACTATATTGTGAGTTATGGACCGCCATTTCCTCAATCTTGTTCCATGTTTGATTATCGTCAACTTCGGTGAACATACCATTTGATCCCATGTTGAGAATGTTTCGAGAGTCTTCATAAAGACCATTCCAAAATTGTTGTACCAAAAACCACTCGCTAAGTCCATGATGAGGACATGAGCGACAAGTTCCTTTGAATCACTCCCAAGCTTCATACAAAGATTCTTCGTCCCTTTGTTTGAATCCCGTGATTTGGGCTCTTAGCATGTTAGTCTTTTCCGGAGGGTAGAACTTTTTGTAGAAAGCAAGTGTCAATTTCTTCCAAGAGTCAATACCAAGAGTAGCCTTATCAAGGCTCTTTAACCATTGTTTCGTGGTACCAATCAAAGAAAAAGGAAATAAGACCCATCGAATTTGGTCTTGAGTCACTCCGGTTTGTGAAATCCCATCACAATAGTCACAAAAAGTCTCCATATGAGAATGAGGGTCTTCACTAGGCATCCCCCCCCCCCCAAATTGGCTTCTTTCGACTAATTGGATAAATGTGGATTTTGCAATGAAATTACCGGTCAAGTGTTGTGGTGTACGTGGGAGTACCATTTGGTAGGTTCTCCTCGGTTGGTACGGAATGTGATGAAAATTTAGGCATTGTGGGTTGATTTTATGGTGGGTTTTATGTTGGGTTCTCCTCTCCTTCTCTTGAAAAAGGGTTGATGAACTCAATATTGTTTGGATGAATGTCTACAACCTCACCAATACCTCTCAAAGTATTTCTAGCAAGTCTTCTATTGGTTGTCAAAGTTCTTTCAATTTCGTGATCAATGGGTAACAAGTTACCTTGTGATCTTCTAGACATGCAAAATATCAAACAACTTGAAAACAATTAGAAAAAACCTTGAGGAGTTTTACTTCCCCAAGGCAAAGAAAGACACAACTAATAACAATTAAAGAAAATCAAATCAAGTTAACACCGCCCCCGGCAACGGCGCCATTTTTGGTTGGACTATCATTTTCGGTTACTTGTCGTTAGGAGCACCGAAACAAAACAATATTTATAGCTTCACAAACTACTCTACTATTAGTAAAGAGGTAAGTAAAGGTCGGATCCCAAGGGACGGGTTGTAAGATTTTCGATTGCAAGTAGTGGTGTCTAAGGGTGTCACAATTTGGGTTGAGGTAAGAAGATCACTAAACTAAATAACAATGTAAATAAACAAGCAAGATGATTAAAATGAGATGTAAACCATTGATTAAAAGCACTAGGGTGTCATGGGTTCATAGGGGATTCATGGGAATTGATCATACAAACATATTCTCAAATTATAAGCAACCAATTATTGTTGTGATAGGATCGAGTTGGTTTATATCTTACAATCCTAAGAAGGTTTGGGTCCCGGAGCCGAATCGATTAGATTTTACAACACCTACAACTCGACTTAATCCTCCCTACTCAACTATATGCATGGTCTAATGAGACTCGAGTTGGTTTATATCTTACAAGTCTCATTGAAAAGGTAAGTGATGGGTAAAAAATGTAAGGATTCATAGGCTCGCATTTCATCAAACATAACATGTGCATAAGTTGAGATCACAACAAGCAAGCAAATAAATTATGTGAACATATTAGATTAAGTATGAATCATCCCTCATGTTGGTTTCCCCTAATTCCCCATTAACCCTAGCTAAGAGACGACTCACTCATTATCAAGTTTAACATGCTAACAAGGTTGTCAATCATATTAACAAAGCAAAACATGATGAATGAATGGAAATGATTAACAATAATTAAAACAAGGGTTAAGAGAATTATACCTAATGATGATTCCAAAATAATAAGCAAAGAATAATAGAAGTACTTGATGAATGATTGGAAGGTTGTCAATCCTCCAAATAAACCCCAAATAATCTTCAATTACCCAAAATAAATGATGAACAATAGAGAAATTAAGGAAATGAGATTTGTATTAATGCTTAATTAAAAGTTGATTACAAGATTAAAATGAGATTAAGATTGCATAAGAAGAACATGATATTTTAATTAGTGCAATGAGGTATTTATACTAAGGATTAGGTACATAAATTAGGGTTACTAAGGGCTTAAATGACGATTAAGACCCTTAAGAAAAGTTGAGGAAGTGCTCCTCTCGAAGGAGATGCTCATCTCCCTTTTGCTAGTCTTCAAGAAATATGCGCATCCCAGTGGACCGAGGAGTAGACGGCTTGCACTGTGAAGGAATCCGAGCGGCCTGAGGCATGAGACGCTCGGATTGTAGAGGGCTGGGACGAGCGGACTGGCTACGGGACCCTCGGATTGTAGCCAGCCAGGACGCTCGTCCCGTGGCCAAGACGCCCGGATAGTAGCTCGGCAAGGCTTTTTCTTCTTTTCTTCTTCCAACAATCCTCAAGGATTTTATTGGGGATGCAAGGATCTTCTCATCATTACCCATCCACTACATTATTTACATAGGCCTTTTAGTCTTGTCTTCACTTTGATACTTGGTCATTAGATTCGATCAATTTAGCTTCACTTTGCCATGAAAATGCAAGGTTTGCACTCCTCTCCTACCAAGGAAACAAAACCTCAAAGAATATGCAAAACGAAAGACTAAAGATAGTAAATGAGCCAATTATGCACTAAAAAGCATAAGAACAAGGCTAATTTAGGGACTAAATATGCTCAAATATTGGTCACATCACTCGATTCCATTCGATTCGATTCATTTCGTTCGATTCGATTCGACTCCATTCGATTCAAATCGATTCGATTCGGCTCTAAAAAGCCAGAAAGAAAAGGGCCTTAGTGGGGTTGAATCAATCAATGAAGCCGATATGAATTAATCGAATCAATGAAGAATGAAGCCGAATCGAATCAAGTGAACAGACTACGTTGAAATCGAATCGAATCGAACTTAATAGAGTTTAGCTGAACTGAAGTGAGCTGAAAATAAGGTCGTGTTCTTTTGGACTGAAATTGTCCAATCGAATCAAATCGAATCGAACTTAATGGAGTCAATTGAACAAACTTATCTCGAATCGAATCGAATGAATTGAAATAATAATAAAAAGATTATAGTAATAATAATAACGATAATACCAATAATAATAATACTCCGTAATAAATAATATAATAATATTATTCAATAATAATAATAATAATAATCTAATAAGATATATAAAAAATAAAATAGTAATAATAATAATAAATATAGTAATAATAATAATATATTAGTGCTATAACTGATTACATTATTAATAATAATATAATATATTAATAATAATAACTAAAAAATAAATAATATTATAATAATAATAATAATAATAATAATAATAGGTCTAATATAATAACTTATTAATATTATATGATAAAATATAATAATAATAATAATAATAATAATAATATGAATAATATTAATAATAATGAATATATTAATAAAATAATAAATTTAATATAATAACTTATTAAAATAATAATATTCAATATAATAATAAATAAATATATTAAATATAAATATAATAATATTATGATTAATCATAATAATATAAGAATAAATAAATATATTAAATATAAATAAAATAATTTAAACAATACGAATTAATTAATAATAAATAGAATAGTAATATAATAATAATAATAATAATAATAATAATAATAATAATAATAATAATAATAATAATAATAATAATAATAATAATAATAATAATAATAACTTTGAGATCCAATGGTTAAAAAGTTTGTGTATTAACTTTGAGATCCAAGGCTCGAATCATATATCAAACAATTTTTCAAGCGGAACCAGAAATTCTCTGTTTCTCGGGATGCAGGGTTCGAGTGGCCGCTTACATTTTTACTAGACTTAGCTTTGTTATCGCTAAGGGAGTGGGGGCACAAATTGTATCTTGGCTGCCCACTAATTTCTTTTAAACTTTTTTATTATTCTTAATAAAGTTTGCGGTTTTTTTAAAATAATAATAATAAAAATAATAAAAATAATAATAATAATAATAATAATAATAATAATAAAAATAATAATAATAATAATAATAATAATAATAACACTAGTAAATAAATTAATATAATAATAATAATAATAATAATAATAATAATAATAATAATAATAATAATAATAATAATAATAATAATAATAATAATATCAATAAGAATATAATATAAGAATAATAATATTAATGTTGAAATAAACTATTTTTAATATTTATTATATTAATGATTATTATTTAAGTCCAAAAGAACATGGCCTAATGCCCCGTTATTTTGGACTTAATTATTCTAATTATTATTATTATTATTATTATTATTATTATTATTATTAGTTTATTTCAAGATTAATATTATTATTCTTATTTTATAATATATTCTTATTGATATCATTCTTATTATATTAATTTATTTACTATTTTTATTATTATATTAAAATTTATTTTTAATATTTATTATATTATTATTATTTTTTTTTTTTTTTTTTTTTTTTTGCAAGAATTTACCTCCATTTTTATTCATCCAATAATGGGAAAAAAAGAATGGAGTAGCCTTAAAAACTATCCACTAGCTTGGCATCAAAAAGCAAAACACACTACCAAGTTAGATGCTCAACTAAAGTATTGTTACTATCCTTACTAAAAGCTAGCAAAAACTCCCACAATGTATTTAATTTGTACAATTAAAATCTCGGACTCCTTTCCGACTAAAAGATTCTTTGATTCCGTTCATGCCATAAGAAATGAACAAGTTAATAATTAGCGAGCTTAGCTTCCTACTCTTAAGCCAACCAATCTCCCTAAGAGTCATCCCCCTTAATAAATGAGCAAAGCTTGCCAAACTACCTTTATAGTCACAATGGAAAAACAAATGCCCATGACTTTCAGCATCAGACCCTTGCCTATAATATTATCAACAGTCGACAAATGAGCTTCCAAAGCCAGAGAGATGGTAATGCGATGAGCAGGAACAATGACTTGCCTGCTAATAGGCTCTCATGAAAAAGAACGCAGGATGCTTAGTCCGAACAATTCATAACCCTTAGAGATAATAAAGCGATGAATACAAGTTTTGAGTATATAATGCCTCCTGCAAGTCGGATACAAGCATCTCTAAAAGATCCCCTTGCACCTCATTAAAACTTTCCTTAATGGGAGTGTGCCACACATCATTTTAAAGGGTAACTTTCCATGTGACCCAAAAGCTATCAAAAAGCTTCCAAACCCATTGAAATGGCTTTATTCCAAAAGCAACTCCTTTAACCCAAAACCCCTTCTTTCCAAGCAAAACGCCTTTATTTTTAAAAGTCATCCTGCGATGACCTTCTTTGATTTGCCAAAAGAAATCTTTACTTAATTTGTTGATGAGCTTAATCACACCCAGAGGCAAGAGAATACTAGCACACCAGTAATTTTGAAGACCAAACAAAACAGATTGGATCAATTGAATTTTACCAGCATAGCTGAGGAATTTAGTAGACCAGTGATGAATAGCATTCTGCAATTTAGTAATGAGCATACCAAAATTAGTAAGGCATAATTGGCATTCAAAGGAACACCCAGGTTCGATAAAACTCCTCCTGCTTTGAAAATAGCCTCATATTGCTCTGAACTCCACCAAAGAAAATGGAAGTTTTCTCGGGGTTTCTTAAACCGGAAAAATGGTCAAGGGTCTGAACAACGAATTGATGGCAAGTCTCCTCTGGTGAAAATCATTAAGTCATCAGCGAAAATTAGATGAGTAAGTTTGATGCCCACACACTTAGGATGCATAGAAACCTCAATTTGAAAAGATATCTGATAACACCTCCATGCTTAACACAAAATGTAAGGGGACAAGGGATCTCACGAAAACACCACTTTTCCCCTTAAAGAAACCATGACTAGAGCCATTGACTTTCAAAGAAAACCAAGAGCCGTAGATACTTGCCATTATGAGCTTAACAAAGGCGAGGGGAAGTTAAAAGCAAGCGATATTCTCAATGAAAGACCAGCACCAAAGTATCAAAAGCCTTCCTTATATCTACCTTCATTAAACATCTAGGAGTGAGGTAAAACCTTTAACAAGGCCCTCATCACATTTTCAAAGATGTTTCTATTTAAAAAAGCACCTTGCTCCCCTCCAGAGTTTAGGAAGGAGATTATAAATGATCTTACTAATAACCTTGTAAATAGTGGAGCAACAAGAAATAGGCCTAAAATCTTGAACAGTCTTAGGAACACTTTTCTTAGGAAGAAGAGAGATAAGAGTAGTTTTTTATTACTTAATGTAGAAGAATAACTAGATGGCAAAAATTTTATAATATCCCAAGAATGCTTAAAAACCCGAAGAAAACCCATCGAATTCTTATTCCCTTTAAACAAAGTAGTCTTTTTAACTATTTTCATTTAGTACCTTGAATAAAAGAGCTATCCGGGGTTCAACAGAGTGAAGAAGACCAAGATAAATACTCCACAAAGGCATTAGCAACTTTGTCCAAACCATGTTGAGAGTGCCCATGCATATCAACAATTTCACCAACAATTTGTTGAGCCCTTCTCTCAGCAATTTTAGCAAAAAAGAATTAATGAATCATGCTTAATAGTATGCTCCTTAGCTTTATTACCTTGCTAAAAGTATCCAGATATTGTTTTTCCTCAAGAAGAAGAGCAAAAAAGGGGATTTTTGAAGAGCTTCTTGACACTTTCTGCGGGAAACCCTATCACCAATATTAGAATAAGAATTCTTATGCAAACCAATAAATCTCCTTGAGTAAAATGATATGCATAGGGGTACCATAATGAACTTCCTTCCACCAATATTATATTATTATTATTATTATTATTATTATTATTATTATTATTATTATTATTATTATTATTATTATTATTATTATTATTATTATTATTATTATTATTATTATTATTACTAGTGTAGATCCCTAAATATAGGCCTTTTAATTTTTAGTGTATTAGTTATAGATTTTAGATTTATATCTTACGAATTTTTATAAAAAATAACTAATATTAAAATTAATCAAAAAAATTGAATAATTCCATGAATTGTTTTTTTTTATGAAAATATTTTAACTACATCAAAAAAAATTTAAAAATCTTTTTTCGTCACGAAGTTAATAATAGGAGATACAGTTTTTATGTATAGATTATTTTAAATGGAAAATTAGTTTAATAAATGAAAATCTAATTTGTTTCCATATATAAGCTTGAGTACTCTGGAGGGTGGATGAAAAACTTTAGAGAAGTTGTATTCTCTTAGTATATAGGAGGATTTATACTTTTAAAATTTGCACCTCATTAATATTTATCAGTTCACTCCATTGTATTTTGATATGAAACAAAAAAATTGAAATGGAAAAATAATAAAAAAATTTATTTAAGTTGTGAATTTTTTTTAGTAAATTTTTTTTGTCACGAAGCTAATAGTAAGCATGTGTCAAGTTATTCTCTACAGTAATAGTTATTGCATTACTGAAAAATTTAGCAACTTAAACTTTATAATTTAATATCAATTTTATTTTATTTTAATGAAAAAATCATAATTATGAATTGATTTAAAAAATTAGAGTTTATTTATAAGAATATATTCATTGAAAAGATAATAATGTAATGAAAGAAAATTTTATTTATTACCTTATTTAGCTTGATGCTTTTTGGAGAGAAAACTAAGAGAATTTTTATTCTCTTAGTAGTAGGGGGATGAAAAAATCATAATTATGAATTTATTTAAAAAATTAGAGTTTATTTATAAGAATATATTCATTGAAAAGATAATAATGTAATGAAAGAAAATTTTATTTATTACTTAATGTAGCTAGATGTTTTTTGGAGGGAAAACTAAGAGAATTCTTATTCTTTTAGTAGTAGGGGGTTTTATTTATTTTATTTTAATGAAAAAATCATAATTATGAATTTATTTAAAAAATTAGAGTGTATTTATAGGAATATATTCATTGTAAAAATAATAGTGTAATGAAAGAAAATTTTGTTTATTACCTTATTTAGCAAGATGCTTTTTGGAGGGAAAACTAAGAGAATTTTTATTCTCTTAGTAGTAGGGGGATGATTATTATTATTATTATTATTATTATTATTATTTATAATATTTACATGATACTTATCATATTTGTTTTTTAGTTATTATTATTAATATATTATAATATTTAATATATTATAATATTACTAATAATATTATCATTTATATTACTAATATATTATTATTATTACTATATTTATTATTATTATTACTATTTTATTTTTTATATTACTTATTAGATTATTATTATATTATATTAATATATTAATAATAATAATAATAATAATAATAATAATGAATAATATTATTATAATATTTATTATTATTATTATTGGTATTATAATATTTATTGTTATTCTTATTCTTATTATTCTTCTTATTCTTCTTATTATTCTTATTATTCTTATTATTATTATTATTATTATTATTATTATTATTATTATTATTATTATTATTATTATTATTATTATTATTATTATTTTTTTTATTATTATAAGGATGCGCGCAGCTTTCATTAAAAGAAAAATAAAAGTTTACATGAAATTGGTGGGGAGCCGAGAGACAATCTGGGCTCCCACGCCCTTAGCAATAGCAAAGCTAAGTCTAGTAAATATGTAAGCGGCCACCCGAGCCCCCGCATCCTGAGATACCGAGAATTTCTGGATCCGCTTCCGAACCCGTCCCCAAGTGAAGAGAAAGAGAAAGGAAGGAAACCATAACCTTATTATTATTATTATTATTGTTGTTGTTGTTGTTGTTGTTGTTGTTGTTGTTGTTGTTGTTGTTGTTGTTGTTGTTGTTGTTGTTGTTTCAATTCAGTTCAGATCAGTTCAGTTCAGCTCCATTAAGTTCAGTTCAAACAATATCAGTCCAAAAGAACAGAGCCTAACTCTATTCCAAATACTTCAACCAAACACTATAATGACTAGAATCCATTCCATTACATTTCAAACCTCCGAACCAATTCATTCTACTTTTATTATCCCCTTTTACAACAATTCTCCCTTGTGACGGTCACAATTTGCGACGGGCAAATGTGACCACTTTTTTATAAAATGTAACCACTCAAGTACTGTTCATAAAATGTCACTTATTAAAAAATGGTCACATTTTCTCAAAAACTGGTCACATTTGACCCGTCGCAAATGTGAACAGTGTTTGGGACGGAAATAGTACCCGTCACAAGGGAGAATTTGCGCCTCTTTTATCCAAAACTACACCAAATTAATTATTCTCTTTCAATATTTGATATGCTAAACCGGTGTACTACCACTATTAGTCCTAATCTTTTAGCTACCACTCTCTATCAAAATGACTTTTTTTTATTCTTTTTAATAAAAGGGTTAAAGTAATAATTTTACTATATTTCTTAAATCCCTTATAAAAATGAATAGGACACTAAAATGAAATGAAAAAAATATTATTACACTCGTATTTATCATTTATCGATATTCATGTAAATTCATTACTAACAATTGACCAGACATATGGATTATTGCTTTTATTTTCACGTAGTTGTAAATTAAAATTTGGTTTTGACAACTTTTTCCAACTTGAAAGGGTCTAGCTAGAATCCTCAAAATGGGGCAAAATGCTTTATTGCTCACGCATGTCTATGCTTGAGAAAGACAACTCAATGTTGATAATATCTCATAATTCATTTATCCATTGTTACTACTAGCAGTTTACTTCGCTCTCCTATTCCCTCTTCTATTATCCTTCGGGAACACCAAGAAGCTACGCTTTTGGGTGCAAAAATCAGAACACACCCAGGAACGTAGCCAGAACTAAATTCTAGGCAGGGCCGAAATTAAGCCTTTCGTCATTGACTTAAATATGTCGACGAAATTGATGTACCCATATATATCTCTTATATATGTTATTGGTTTTCGGTAACACTTATCTTCTCAATATTTCTGAAAATGTATGAATACAAAATTACTCCCTCTGTACCGGTGATTTGTTGTCCTATTTTATTTTAGTGTGTCTCAGTCAATTGTAGTTTTTGATGCAAAACAGTAGTCTGCCTGTAGGGAACTCGATCGAGTAAGTTGGGTACTCGATCGAGTAGAGGGCACTCGATCGAGTAAGTGCCTTACTCGATCGAGTAAGTGGTTTTACGGGTGATATTTGACGGGTTTTGTTAATAATGCGGGAATGATATATAAGGCTTTCGTCACTTTTCTCAAAACACTTTTACAACCTAAAAACCTTCAAGAGAAGATTGGGAGTTACGTTGAATCATCCTCGCCGCATTATTAGCAAATCCCGGAGCTAGAGGTGTCGGATTTCACCGTTCTTTACACCATTGTGATCCTTGTGTCAAGGGTAAGCTTTACATATAATTTTTATACTGTTTTGTTAAAGTTGGTTAAACCCTAATTGGGTGATTTTTTGGGGAGTATTGTTGATATTATATTGTGATTGTATGATTGTATGCTTGATAGGAAGTAATTTCAGTGAAGGACGGTGTTGATTACCTGATTGTGACGATCTTGGTGATTGCTGTTCCAGGTAGGGTTTTTCTACTCGGTATTAATTACATAATGTGTGGTGATTGTGCTGTAGTTAGTGATTGTTGATTGATTCAGACGGTTGTGATTTCGTATTGTTGATTGATTCAGACGGTTTTGATTTTGTGTTGTGATTACTGTTTAACTGTCTGTGATCTTCGGGGTGCGTCCCCGGCTGAGTGGAGTCACTTGCGGGAGTGGCTTCACGCCCTTGATTCGCCTTATGTGGAACCTGCCATAGAAGGGATGTGCACATTAATGAACATGGGTTTATCGCTCGATGGAGATGAGCGGGGCTTAGGTGGGAACGGCTGCGGTCCCCCACTGGCGGTGTGGAGTATCTGTTGCGATGGGTACTCTGGCAGGACTACACACTTTTAGTGTGTAGTCAGTTGTGTGGAGATTGATTATGGAGTTTGGAGGATTGTTGTGTTGTTAAGCTGTTTGTGTACTTGTTTCGTTGTGGCTTTGTGTTGTGTAATTAGTACTGACCCCGTTTAATGTTTTAAAAACTGTGGTGATCCATTCGAGGGTGGTGAGCAGTTATTGAGCAGGTATGATGTGACGCATATGTGATAGCTGGGATGAGTCATCACGTGGCTGTTAGAAGAGTCTTCCGCTGTGTCAGACGATGTCTTATAGTTGTGACAGTTTTGGCTAGTAGACATTTTGAGTACTTTGTATTTCAGTTTAACAGTTTTGGTTTGGACATGTAATCACTTAAAACGTATTTACTTTTAAAGTATGTTTCTTTATTGTCTTATGATTATCATTGTCTCGGGTAACCGAGATGGTGACGTTTCCATACCTTAAGTGGTCCTGGTAAGGCACTTGGAGTATGGGGGTGTCATAGTGTGTTTGGTTTGGCCAAGAGGCCTTGTTTCGTTCCTATAGGTGTTTGTTAATGCCTTGTTTGCTTTTCGGTTTTATTGCAATTGTTATTGTGATCTAACCCATGTTTATTACGGCGCCGCTAGAGTAAGAACTTTCTTGCTCTTCTCTTTGTTTATTTATTTATGCTAGAATAGCTTAATGAACTCACATGTTTAAATCACTTGACGAAGTTATGTGCATTTAAACCACTAGAATTGATTGTCACATGTTACGGTTTAATATGAATGTTTGCATACGACAAATACTAGTGCAGTTAATATTGGCCATTGTTTGACTTAGTAGAGGTCGTTGTTTACAACGGCCGAGGTTGGGTGTTTGAATGAGCTTCCCAACATGTACTTTCACACGAATCCATTTTCTCTAAAACGGTTTCCAAATTTCCTTAAATTTGGTGGCGACTCCTTGTGTTTGAAAAACCCTCGTGGATACATCAAATTCCCACATCCACATTTTGGCGACTCCGCTAGGGAGTAGTGTAACTTGAAAAGTTAAATGATGGCCATTAAATTGAATTAGTATTTGTTTGATTTTTTTTATCATGCATAAACCCATTTGAAACTTTAGGTTTGGGCCATCTCCCCCTTGGGTCGATTTCAAGGTAAAGAGATGACGTCCACTATGCCCGGTTTAAATACCAAGGTGGTCCTTACTGAATCTTCGAGTACTTGTTCTACCATATGCTACGGCCTTATGAGGAGCTTGACTTATTTGATGAAGTGGGCTCATTGGCATAGACCCAATTTAGAAGACCGACAGAGACTTAGTTGAGTCTAGGATTCATGCATTCATGCTTGTATGCGAATGACTACTTGCTACGCGATTCCCGTGTTGAGTCTTTTTTTTTTTTTAAAAATGACATTTAAAAAAAAAAAAAAACGTTTGTCTTTTTCGAAAATTGTGTCGTGTTCGACCTTATTTACGAAAATCTTGGTCCATGTTTTCAAACCCGAACTTTTAAACTTACCTCTCTTGGAAAAAGTATGTTTTTAAGTCGGAATTCTGCCGAATCAGGATTAGAATTTTGACCAAAATAAGCCTTTTATAGCCGGCACGCTGCCCATTTAAAAGCTCATTTTTAATTCAATCCTCTTCGATTTTGAAATTCAAATGAACCGTGTTCCGAACCTAACCCAAACCTAGAATAGAGTTTGAGTCAGTCAAGTGAGGTCTAGCCTAGTTAGGCTTGTGTTTGTCTATTTTAGTCATGTCTAGCCTTGTATAGGATTCATGTGAACCATGTATTGTCTAAAACACGACCTAGTTGGGTCACCCAAGCTCACTCTTGGGTCCGAGTCATGCATGTTGACCAGTTGGTCAGAGTCAAAGCACCAAAAACGTCTATCAATCCACACTAGGTGTTTTTATCGAATCTATGGACCATGTTTGGTTCAATCACGGGTTAGCCACACCGAGTCGGTGTCAGGTTTAAGTCCATGAGTTAGTTTGAGTTGAGTCATAGTCCTTGTTAGGTCTAAGACCCCTCCTTCCCACTTGAGACTCCTTCACATATGAGCCACTTAGTTCATTTCCCGGGTCTAAGTTTGTCACTGAGTCAGGTTTGAGTCAATGGTCAAGTTTGTAAGTCAAGTACATCCATTTCATGTCAAGCCAGTTTGAGTCGAAGACCCAAACCAATTTAATTGAACCTTTCACAAACGAACCACCATGTTCATTTCAAGCAGGGATGGCAATTATGACCCAAACCGAACCGAACCCGAATCGAACCGAAGGAAATTTTTTGATCCAAACCCACTCTTTAAAAACCCATTCCCGATCCATTATTTAAAAACCCATATCCATATCCACTATTGGAAAACCCGAACCAAATCCAAACCCGATCCATTCATACCTGAACCCGATCCAAGTGGATATTATTGAAAATTTAGGCTTTATTAACCTTGAAATTTAAATTTTCTTATATAAGATTAAATTTTTATGTAGTCAAATCAAGTTTCGTATTGGGTTATGGATTATGTAGTGGATCGGGTATGGATTTGGAGCATATATGGGTTTGAAAAAAGTATAATGGATCGGGTATGAATTTTAAAATTTTGGATATGGATCGGGTATGGATGTGGATTTGTGATCCAATAAGTAAGTGGATCGGGTTTGGATCTTGCAAAACCCGATCCAATCCGACCCATTGCCATCCCTAATTTCAAGTCCACCCATGTTACGTAGAGGTCCATTTAGGTCGAAGACCCAAATCCCACATTATTTGAACCCTTCATAAATGAACCACAATGTTCATTTTCATGTCCAATCCGGTCCAATCCATTTGCATCCCGAGTCAATAGTTAGAGTGAAACCTCTGTCGATTTACAAATAGCGTCGAAACTCTATCAATTCTTGAACTCGAGTCACATATAATTTTCCCGAAGTCAAAACCGAGTTGCAAAAGTGGGCCAATTTTCAAACCAAGCATCTGAGTCGACTCTTGAAAAGAGAAAAGTTCGAAACTGAGATTGAGAATTACAAGTCCGAATTTACATTCGAGTTTTAGTCTGATTCGAGTCTAAGATATGTTTTCCATCAATTATTTCAAACTCCGTTTCAATATCAATGAAATTGATCCAGTTTTCAATCCCTTTTCCATCATCAAATCAATGAAAATGCACAACGCACTCGAAGGGTGCCCCTTGGATAGAAATATGTATCTCGTTTTAGATAGGGAGGTACTTTAGGATCTCGTGTCTGTTTCCTTTACCTATTCCATGTCTGGCGGTAGAAAAGTTCCATCAAATCCTGTGCTCGAGACAAGCCCGGTAGATGATTCTATGACGAACCTAGACTAGCTCTTTGTTCTCGTGTTAATGCCGGAAGGTAAGCCCTTTCCCCACAAGAACATCCCCTCTCGAAGAGAGAAAAGACCGACCTATTCTAACAAGGAATGTTAGTACTAACCCAAATCGATTGGCGAAGCTCAAATGTTTCAAGGAGAATCAAAATGCAACCGGAAGCGTTGTTTTGAAAGAAACGAGATGAAAAAGAAAAAATGAAAATGAAAAAATAAAGAGAAAAAAGAGAAGAAAAATGACGAAAAAACGACAAAAGAGAGAAAAAAAAAAGGAAAATAAAAAATAAAAGAAAAAGAAAAAGAAAAAAAAAAGAACCGAAGATGTTGAAGTTACAAAACGCTTGTGGTTGAATATCGAAGTTACAGAAGCCATAAGTCAAGCCAAGTACCTGTAGTTGAAGTTCAACGGGCGAAGCCCTAAACCGTAAGTAGTAACCTCTCTACCCCCTAAGTCCTTCTTAAGACAGTTACAGGGAATAGTCAGGAATTTTGAGAATCATTGGGCTTGTATTGTTACACCCAGCCTTAGGGTACAGACATAGAAATTTAAACCCACATTGTTTTACCAACCTATTTGCACTCGGGTTTTATCAAACCTGAGAGAGCATTTCCAACCACGATGTAAGCCATAACTCAATGACCTTAGCACCAGAAAATGAACCTTCAGAATGACGGTGCACTATTCAAGCCATTTGTTGCCAAGCTCCACATCCCAAAACATCACAACCTCCTACACCAACCCTAAACATGGGATTTGATGGTACCTTACAGGCTAGGATGAGATATAGTATGATGTTTTAGGTGAAACCTTAGAGTATGTACACATAAATCAAAATCATTACTTTATGCGCCTGATTGAACTACGTCAGATTTCATTTCGTTCTACGCGAATACGTAGGCAGTCCTTCAGAATAAGGGATTCAATCCACCCACCCACCATTCATCTAGTCGGTTTCTTACGGGCCTTAGCCATGTCAAAATGAAGCCACCTTTGTTGAGTCAGTCTTAGTACTCGGTTAAGGGTAGGATGAAGATGTAGATTCACGATGAGTAGTTGTTAAGTCTCGTAGTGAGTTTTATCTAACGATGTTTGCAAAGATGCTTGGTCACCCGTGAAGAATGTCGGGTCCATTTGCTAAATAGATGAGGATTGTGTCTGGAACCGAAAAGACGAAAGCCCGCTGAAAATAAAGGAGGCGGAGGCTAAAATGAATTAGCCCGCTGAAAAGAATGGAGGCGGAGGCAAAATTGAATAAGTCCGCTGAAAAGAAAGAAGGCAGAGGGAAAAATGATATGAAAACCCACTGAAAAGAAAGAAGGCGGAGGCGAAGAGATAAATGATGGTGTAGATGATGGATCCCGATAGCAATGATGAGCGATAGTGTAGCAATGATGGCGTAGAATTCGTTCTCAATGAGTACACATAATGATGGTGTAGTTTGAGTGTGGACCATAGTAGCAGAATGCTCGGTGCCAGACTACCAGCTGTAGAGGTTCAAATTTGGGTCAGTGTCTTTTTAGGCCAATACTAGTAGTTGAAAAGTTAACCATTCAAAAGCGATGGTTGGAGAGGTTCATCTAGTAGTATTTGAAGAGGTTTATCCCAAAAAGTTAACCATTTAGAAGCGATGGTTGGAAAAGTTCATCAAGCAGTGTTTGTAGAGGTTCATCCCCTAGAAGTTAACCATTAAGAAGCAACAGTTGAAGAGTTCTACCCCCAGTGAGTCGATGTTTGAATTAAAACCCATACACACTTACGTTTTTTTATTTATAGGTAGCGGGCTATGCCCCCTTTATGTTTGTTTACGGGTCAGATGTTCGAGTTAGGTCGTGTCTACCCATCCAATCGAAAATGTGAAAATGTGAAATTTTTTTAACTTTTTTTCAAAATTGTTTTCGAAATGTTGGACTTCGAAGGAGCTCCACTTCAAATGTTTGAGGGTTAGTTAACCCATTTCAAAAGATTTTCAAAGATTGGGTGGGTAACCCATTTATTTTCAAAAGTTTACGTTTCGGGCCGAAGGCTCATCCATGTTTGCGGGTTGGTTAACCCATTTTAAAAGATCGGATGAGTAACCCATTTCTTTTCAAAAGTTTACATCTTGGGTTGAAGGCCCATCCATGTTTGTCGGTCAGTTAACCCATTTCAAAAGATCGGGTTGGTAACTCATTTCTTTTCAAAAGTTTACGTTTCGTGCCGAAGGCCGATCCATGATTTCAAAGGGTAAGTTAACCCATTCCAAAAGATATGCAATGATCGGGTGGGTAACCCATTTCTTTTCAAAAGTTTACGTTTTGGGCCGAAGCGCCCATCAATGATTTCAAAGTTTTCGTTTCGGGCCGAAGGCCCATCCATGTTTGCGGGTTGGTTAACCCATTTCAAAAGATTGGGTTGGTAACCCATTTCTTTTCAAAAGTTTACTTTTGGGCCGAAGGCCCATCCATGATTTCAAAGGGTTAGTTAACCCATCCCAAAAGATATGCAAATATCGGGTGTGTAACCCTTTTCTTTTCAAAACTTGACGTTTCAGGCCGAAGGCCCATCCATGATTTCAACGGGTTAGTTAACCCATTTCAAAAGTTCGCAAAGATCGGGCGGGTAATCCCTTTCTTTTCAAAAGTTTACGTTTTGGGCCGAAGGCCTATCCACGATTTCAAAACTTTTCAAGTGTCACGGGAATTTTCATGTTATTGATTTGTTATGATATATGCATGCATGCTCCAACTAGGGGCTCTAAATTGGAAGACATTAGAACCCATTGCAACTGGGTGCTCTGAAGAAGTTGGTTCAGAGACCATTTTGAACAGGAGAGTTCTCCGCCAAGCAAGGTGGTCCACAACGGATTGCAAAAGTTGCAGATGAATCGCTCCACATTAGAGCACAAATAGAAATGTAACCCGGCAGGGATACAGTTGATATCGATATTCGGTAAGGTAACGTTGCTCAAGTTTGGGCATCGACATGTTTTACTGTGACTCCATCGAGTGAGAGTGTGGGAGATATATCTATAATGTATAATGACAACCTTTAGATACCTAGTATCTGTTGATTCCCCAACAAACACCCGATGATTATCGGACTACAACATGCTTAGGAATCAATACGTTTAATCGACAGTTTTATATAACTATACGTCGAAAAACTCAGAACGATTTCGAAAATAAAACATTTTCAAAACTTTTCAAAAGTACCTGGAGTGTTTTATGCACGACGACGGGGTCGCAATGATACTAACTAGAGTCAAAACCGACACCGGACCAAAAACCAACTCAAAAACTCAAATCACGATTCCAACAACGAGTCAAACCGAGTCAAACACAAAAAACAAACATCACAAAGCTTTCATGTTAAGTATACACGGTATACTTGAATAGTCAAGTATAACAACCATGCCATCCAAAACCTATAATAGAACAAATCATGATTTCAAATGCGTGATAGTGACAAGACAGCTCGAAGACCCGTGAAATGGCTCGTGCCTCTTCGAGTAGCCCATGCGGCCACGTCGCTCAAAATGCACACAACCACTCAATCCTCTATAAATACCCCTCAAATTCCACCATTTGAAGGTACGCGAGTATCCGCCCCCTCATTTCTCCCTTAAAATTCTAGACTCGACTTCTCAAGTCACAAACCGACACGTATTTCCGACCTAATGATCGAAAATACAAGCCATACACATTGTTTGGTACCGTCATCGTGCATTAAATAACTTAATCGGCCATTTCAACCAACTACACAATCACTAAATAAAACAAAACACTCTTTACATTGCTAAAATAGTTTTCAACCGAGTTTTCCGACCTAACAAGTTTGTACACTTCCGTCGATTTCTCGTTTTCAACCTAGCATGTAAGTATGAGGGTGTAATAATCATCTTCTTTCATGTCTTTTTATCTGTTTTTATGACCTTAACATGCTAAAACATGCATAACATGGTTCAAAATACGGATCGAATGAGCCAAAACCGAGTTTTGACCGGAAATAGAAGCTCCTAGTCACCCCTAGGTACCTCGCGCCTCAATGGGGTGTCCAGGTCAGAACTCAAACGTGTTTGAGTTCATTCTTTCTGTTTTCATTTCATTTTACAACAGGTTTTTACCGTTTCAAATCATGTTTATGATAAATATTTTTAACCAAAAAATCATGTTCACCCTTGGTTCCTCATACCATGACGGTTTAATCCGTGTTTCGGTGATAACATTTGGTTAATTACATGTAAAAGTCATTTTAAAACCTTTTACTCATTTCTTTACATTTCAAAAACAAACATATTAGTCATACATGCATAGTCATCCTTGGTTCTACATACCATATCGGTTTAAATCTGAGTACGATGATGAACATTGACTAATTACAAACAATGAATTTAATACAATTAGTTCATAATCAACATTTTTCAAAACTATTCATGTCAAGCTTGCAAAACCGAACCCGACATCGACTATCGTCAATACAGTGATGATTATTCAAGTCCCGTTCTTCACATTAACAAAAAAGTGGACTAAACGACCTTTTCAAACAAAGACGAGTTCAAATACCCCTTTACAAACCGTTTTACAAACGTTTTCAACAGCCAGAAGATGTCTCTTTAGATCAACTGCTGCCTCGCGCCTATACAAGCTTACTGATTTCCAGTTTTCAAACCAGGACAGGTCCCTTTGCATCGCCTGATGGCTCGCGCCTCAATAGGCTGCGTGATACAGGTCCTGCTTTCTTTCCAGTACTTGTCTAGGACGATCCCGACTTCGGTTAACCCGAATACATGACAGATCAGATGACAAGCCCGTCCTTTTGCTTTGTATTTGAAAAACGCCTTTCTAAGGCAAATGGATCACGTTATGCAGCATAAACCTAACTCGGTAAATGGATGTTTAATTCCCGTCTTACATTTAAATCAACTTTAAATCCAACTTGACATCAATTAGATGATATTTGGATAAACAACCGATATAGAAAGCTCACATGTTAGGTTTAAACTTGTGGATGCGCATTCATGCATTTACCCGTTTTATCAACTTTTGCATTTAACCAACCAAGATTGATCAGGAGAGGCCGCTACCGTGGGCAGATTGGGTGTCCGATTAAAGGGCTTCCCAATACGTACCTTCACCTCTTACTCAGAAACTTTGGATAGTGGACGACCTTGTCCAGGGCGAACAAGAGTTATTCTAGAGATAGGATGCTAAAGAGGGACGACTCCTTATCTTTAGTACCTATGCCAAACACCGCTTTTTGCCTTGGTAGACCTATGTATAAAGTGGATTCGAACGGGTTCCAAGCATCCCAAGAATGCTTGGTGGCAACTCCGAACATCTCTTGCATCGTTTCGAGACCCTTGCCGAGACGAAACCGACCGATCTAAAGCGATCCGATCGAAAGCATTTTTACGCCACCGAGCGTGGCTTTCGACTGCTGTACATCCACAGATTGGCTTGGAGTGCAGGTGGCCCATGTCCACGTATTGGCGACTCCTCTGGGGAGAACAAGGACACTTGTATCTTTGTGATCCCTAGATGGTGAGACTCGAACGAGGTTTTGGTTGGAATGCATTAATTGATATTACGGTCATAAATCGGGTTCCTTGTCCGGGCCCACAACCTAACCTTTATCGACCAATTGGCTCATCCCGTTGGCGTGAGTTTTCTCATCCCCGCGTTTCGAATTCCGATTGAGTCAAGCATACCATTGACGTTACACATTTATGTTTTGTCAAAGAGCTTTTATTTCCTTCGTGCACAAGGCTAGGGCACCCTCCTTACACATTTTGTTTGGATTGGTATCCCTATCAAAAATCGGAGTTTGATCGCTTGGTGTGTAACCCACCCTTTTAAGCCAAAACCCGTGTCATCATTATGAATAATATAATAAACTGCGAGTGCTTATGTGCTATGTGATTATAAGTCCTTCCGTGTCATTTCAAAATTTCAAAAACACCCTTTTGCGCCGTTATATTGGCCATTTCAAACCTCGGTCTTTCACCGACCGTTGTACACCTTTTTCATGCTGTCGTAATGAGGATTTTCAAACCCGGTTTTCTATAACCATTTCAAAAGGCACACCATTTTCATTCCGTCGTAATGACGATTTTCAAACCCGGTTTTCTACAACCATTTAAAAAAGCATACCTTTTTCATGCCGTCGTAATGACGATTTTCAAACTCGGATTTCTACAACATTTCAAAAAGCACGCCTTTCTAGGCCATCGTAATGACGATTTTCAAACCTAGTTTTCTACAACCATTTCAAAAAGCACGCCTTCCTAGGCCGTTGTAATGAGGATTTTAAACCCGGTTTTCACAACCATTTCAAAAACACCTTTTTACGCCGTTATAATCGCCGCGTCAAGACACAGATTTTAACTCGTCTCGCGCCGACACAATGGCTCTTTGAAAACCCGAAAATAACACACATCCTTTTTCAAGGCTTTTCAAATCCCGAGGACCATACACCGTCCCCTGGACCACAACCTTTTCAAACCTTTCAAAACCCGATTTTCAAAACACACGATTTTGAATTTCAAGGCCGTCTTCGGAAACAGCACATTATTTGTAGATACCCAGTATCTGCACCTTCCAAAAACCACCCGATGATGATCGGACTGTAACGTGTTTTTGATATGCGTACGTGGATTGGCTATACATGAGACGGTTTGATCCACTACTCGGATATGAAAAATGATTTCAAAAGTTTTCTAACTTCATTTGCATTAAAATAACACTATTTAGAGTTAAAACCGTCTTCGGACCCAAAATCGACTCAGAAACCCGCAACTCGAGTCAACCTGAGTCAACCCGAGTCAACCCAAATCTCGAATGTCAAAAATAATGCCATGAATGTCTTTATTATGTCATTTCCATTAAAATAACTCTATTTAGAGTCAAAACTGACACCGAGCCAAAAACCGACTCAGAAACCCGCAACTCGAGTCAACCTGAGTCAACCCGAGTCAACCCAAATCTCGAATGTCAAAAATAATGCCATGAATGTCTTAATCATGTCATTTCCATTAAAATGACCCTAATTAGAGTCAAAATTGACACCGAGCCAAAAACCGACTCGAAATTCAAATCCCGACTCACACGGGTCAAACTCGAGTCAAAGACACAAAATACCTACCCCAAATACCACCTAAGAGGAAGCTTACACGGCTAATCAAACCTCAAAGGCCACAAATCACAACCAACAAAACATTGGTTAGAACAAATGCAAAATCCAAATTTACGAAAGGGACAGTACACCCCATTGAGTCACGGGGTGGCTCGCGCCTCAATGGGGTGTCTCCTTAGCCTCCAAGCAAACACAACCGACCTACCATCCCACATTTCTTTATAAATACCCACCATCACACACCATAATATTCACGCGAGAGTCCGCCCCCTCACATCTCCCTTAAACTTCTATACTCGACTTCCTAAGTCACAAAATCGACACGTGTTTACGACCTACCGATCGTAAACACAAGCCTTACACATATTGTTTGGTACCGTCGCCGTGCATTCGACCGACCCATTCGACCAGCTCAACATTAATCAACATGTTTTAATTAACATATTTTCAACTCATTTTCAAAACAAAATCCTTTTTTAAGGCACTCTTTTTAAACTTCTTGATCGTGAGTAGTCGCTACGAGAAAACTTGTCTCTAAAGTCATCTATGTCGCAAACATCATACACGTAAGTTTGAGGGTGTAAATATCTCACTTTAATTCATGTCTTTACTATTTTTATGAGTCTATAAGCATGAACAATGCATAACACGATTCAAATATAGGTTAGACGAGCCAAAACCGAGTTTTGGACCGAGACAGAAGCCCTTTGATATGCAAAGTGGCTCGCGCCTCATGTAGGTGTCCAGGTCAGACTCATCCGTGATTTTTCTCGTCTTTCCTCTTTATTTCATTTCTTATTGTAATCGGTTTTTACCGTTTCACATGTTTCAAATCGTTTTTATGACAAACTTTTTAACCATAAATCAAAAATCATCCTTGGTTCTTTATACCATGACGGTTTATTCCGTGACCCGATGATATTGTTGGTTAATTACATTTTAATGGGTATTTTAACACCCCTTTCTTTTATTTACCATTTTTCTCATTTGTTTACATTTGCAAATATATTAGTCATAATTCGTAACCATCCTTGGTTCTTTATACCATGTCGGTTTAATCCGAGTGCGATGATTGACTTGACTAATTACAAAGAAATGAACTTAACATGATTAGTTCAAATCAAACATTTTACATTTTTATTTGTAAACTATGCTTTTCAAACATGCAAATCCGACAACGAATATTACTAACATAATAGTAATTATTCCGAGTCATGCAAATCATATTTGCAAATCTTTCATCATAAATACGGTTTTAAACAACCTTTTCAAAAACCAGGAGACGCCCCCTTGGGTCGGCTCATGGCTCGTGCCCCAAGGGACCGCCTGTCTTCACATTTCAAAACCAGGGCAGAGCCCCTTCCATCGCCAATAGGCTCGCGCCCCAATGAGGCCGCCCGCGCCGTTCGCCTCATTTTTATCACTTGTCTAGGACGATCCCGATTACGGTTAATCCGAATACATGACGGATCAGATTGACAAACTTACGTTTTTACACTTTGTCATTTAACATCCTTTTTCAAATAAATGGATCGTGTTAAGCATCATAATCCGAAGTTGGTAAATGGATGTTTAATTTCCGTTTTCACATACAAATCAATCTAAATCCAACTTTGACATCTTATACTTGATATTTGGATAAACAAACCGACTTAGAAAGCTCACATGTTAGGTTAAACTCTTGGATGCGCATTCATGCATTTTAACCGTTCTATCAACTTTTGCACTTAAACAACCATGATCGATCAGTAGAGGCCACTAACGCGGGCGGGATTTGGTGTCTAATTAAAGGGCTTCCCAATATGTACCCTCACCCCTTACTCAGAACCTTTGGATAGTGGATGGCCTTATCCAGGGCGCACGAGAGTCATTTTAAGCATAGAATGCTAAAAGGGGGACGAGTCCTTATCTTTAGTACCTATGTCAAGCACCGCTTTTTGCCTTGATTGACCTAGGTATAAAGTGGATTTCGAACGGGTTCCAAGCATCCCACAAATGCTTGGTGGCGACTCCGAACATCTCTACATTGTTTCGCGGCCCTTGCCGAGATGATACTGACCGATCTAAAGCGATCCGGTCGAAAGCATTTTACGCCGCCGAGCGTGGCTTTCAAAGAGACCTCTGCACGTCCACAGATTAGCCTGGCATGCAGGTGGCCCGCGACCGCGGACCGGCTTGCGGCTCAAATCCGCAGACCGAGACCTGGCCCATGTCCACAGTTTGGCGACTCCGCTGGGGAGAACTAGGACACTTGTGTCTTTGTGATCCTTAGAGGTGAAACTCGAACGAGGTCGTGGTTAAAGTGCATTAATTGAGATTACGGTCATAAGTCGGGTTCCTTGTCCGGGCCCACAACCTAACCCTTTTCGACCAATTGGCTCGTCTCGTCGGCGTGAGTTTTCTCATCCCCGCGATTCGAAACCCGATTGAGTCAAGCATACCATTGACGTTACACATTTCTGTTTCATCAAAGAGCTTTCATCACTTTCGAGCACGAGGCTAGAGCACCCTCCTTACACATTTTGTTTGGATTGGTATCCTTCTCGCAAATCGGGGTTTGATTGCTTGGTGTGTAACCCACCCTCTTAAGCTAAAACCCGTGTCAGCATAATGCATAATATAATGAACTGTGAGTGCTTATGTGCTACTTGATCATAAGTCCTTCCGTGTCATTTCAAACTTTCAAAAGCACATTTTTGCGCCGTTATAATGGCCATTTTAAACCTCGGTCTTTCGCCGACCGTTGCACACCTTCTTAGGCCGTCATAATGACGATTTTCAAATCCGGTTTTCTACAACCGTTTAAACACGCCTTTCTAGGCCGTCGTAATGACAATTTTCAAATCCGATTTTTATAACCATTTCAACACGCCTTCTTAGGCCGTCATAATGACGATTTTCAAATCCGGTTTTCCACAACCATTTCAACACACCTTTCTAGGCCGTCGTAATGACGACTTTCGAACCCGATTTTTATAACCATTTCAACACGCCTTTCTAGGCTGTCGTAATGACGATTTTCAAATCCGGTTTTATAACCATTTCAACACGCCTTTCTAGGCCGTCGTAATGACGATTTTCAAATCCGGTTTTCTACAACCATTTCAACACGCCTTTCTAGGCCGTCGTAATGACGATTTTCAAAACCCGGTTTTTACAACCGTTTCAAAGCACCTTTTTATGCCGTTATAATGGCCATTTCAAACCTCGGTCTCTCGCCGAACGTTGCATTCTCAAATCACCCTTTTACGCCGTCGTAATGACGAATTCTACCCTCGAATCTTCAAAAATTCGAAATCAATTTTTTTAAACAGAAAAGTTTTACAAACCGTTATAATGACGACTTCAACCCGTGCAACTTTCCAAAATTTCAAATGTCATTTTGGAAATCAAATTTGGCTTTTCTAAGTCGTCGTAATGACAATTTCAATTCTCACACTTTTCGATTTGCATACCGTCTTTTAAAAGTTAAAACGGTTTTCTAACCCATCGTAATGACGAATTCAATCCTCACGATTTCCAATTTCAAATCTTGAAAACGAATTTAACCACTTTCAAATTTCATTCAAAATCAAGTCATTTGAAAACGAATTTAACCGTTTTCAAATTCCATTCAAAATCAAGTCATTTGAAAACGAATTTAACCGTTTTCAAATTCCAATTCAAAATCAAGTCATTTGAAAGCCAATTTAGCCGCTTTCAAATTCCAATCAAAAATCAAACCATTTGAAAACGAATTTAACCGTTTTCAAATTCCATTCAAAATCAAATCATTTGGAAACGAATTTAACCGTTTTCAAATTCCAATTCAAATCAAATCATTTGAAGGCAAATTTAACCGCTTTCAAATTCAAATCAAAAATCAAATCATTTAAAAACAAATTTAACCGTTTTCAAATTCCAATTCAAATCAAATCATTTGAAGGCCAATTTAACCGCTTTCAAATTTCGGATCCAACTTCAAATCTTTTGAAGATAAATTTAACCGTTTTCAAATTTCAAATTCAATTTCAAGTCTTTGAAAACAAATCTAACCGTTTTCAAATTTCAAACCCAACTTCAAATCATTGAAAACAAATCTAACCGTTTTCAAATTTCAAATTCAAAATCAAATCTTTGAAAACAAATCTAACCATTTTCAAATTTCAAATCCAACTTCAAATCTTTGAAAACAATTCTAACAGTTTTCTAATTTCAAATTCAAAATCAAATCTTTGAAAACAAATTTAACCGTTTTCAAATTTCAATCCGATTCCAAATTGTTTGAAAACAAATCTAACCGTTTTTAAATTTTCAACCCAATTTTAAATCCTTTGAAAATAAACTTAACCGTTTTCATGGCCATTGTGATGACGATTCCAAATTATTCGATTCTCGATTTTCTAATCCATGATTCGGAATTTTAAAAAGCCGTCTTTGGAAACAACACTTTGTTTTCCGAGCCGCCGCAATTTCAACTCAAACCGTCTTTTGAAAACAAACTTAAGACAACTCTTCAACTGATCGACTTTCGGAGATCCCTACTCTTCGGAAGCCGTCCATAAAACGACAAATGAATCTTTTTGAAAATTTTTATTTTCGAAAATTTCAGCCACCTTTCTGATTCAGCCTTGAGTCGATTAGAGTCCAATCGATTTCAAGTCAAGTCATCTAGATAACGTCGGATCTCCGCCGAAGTTAATACCTACCTTCTGGTCTAGGTCGTGTCGCCTAATTGTCGAGACATCTTCAATTGCATTAGCAGAGTCAAAACCTCTCGGGTATTAAACCCGTCTTTCCCCTACATTACGGGTCAAAGGTCGAGTTTGTGTACATGTCTTGTCCAACGGCGTCAAGCCATGAACACACATCCAAACTGAGTCATAAGTCATCTGTCTAGGCATCATTATGCCAAAGTCGAGACTCGAGTCTAAGTTCAATGTCTTGCACCAAGAGTTCAAACACAAGAGGTCATTCACGATCATTAATGAACTCGTAACCTAGTCACACCGTCGCGTCTTCATGACAAAACTGCCTTTTGTGCATATGTGTCGTACTTGCCTTTGTTTGTGCAATCCCTTGCCAAGACAAGTTATAACGCCTATCGTTATGTCAAATAGGAATCCCTTGGGTGCCATTGATCGCCATCCAGAAACTCAAGAAGCTGATCAATCTGCATCCGCCATGACTTCCGATGAAATCAACAACATGGTCCTTCGACTCCTAGATACCATGGAAAACTTGAGCACTCGTCTCTCCCAAGTTGAGGACAAACTAGTAACCGGGAATTTTCCCTCTTCTGAAATTGAGCAAAGGGTTAAGTTCCTTGAAAGACGGCTACTTGCCATTGACAAAACCAAAACCAAACGACCTCATAGGTCCTTCCCTAATTTGGGTATGCCTTATGCCACAACCTTGGAAAGGCTAATCTCACAAGGAAAACTCAAACCAGTTGGTCCAACTTCAGACCCTTTACCAAGAAAGCGAGGTCGAAGATGGGACGGAAAACTGTTTTGTCAATATCACCAAGGTCGCGGACACGATACTGAAATGTGTCTCCCCCTAAAAGGTGCCATCCTTGATATGATCGAAAAGGGTGAATTACCATTACCCCCCTCAACAAACAACAAAATCAACCCTCCAGAAAATCCTATTGGACGCAGTCAGGAACCTTCCTTAGACTGCTCTCACCTCATCTCTCTTGACGATAAGAAAATTCATGCAATTGACGAAGATGGCATACAAAGCGCTATAATGATGCTCTCCGTCTCTATCAACAACATATTCTCAAAGCTTCAAGTGGCTATCGATGATTTGAACACCCGGGTAGCTAATTTGGAGAAAAGGGTCGGTACTACCGAAAATGAACCTAACCACCATGGAGAAAACCAACCCTCCCTTCACCAACCAACAACTGTTGAAAATGAGGAGTCATCCGATGGTTCCCACATCCACGAACCTACCAACAAAGAACATGAAATCACCTCAACAAATATCCTTTCAAAATACCAAGCAACATCCCCAAAACTTCCCATTGACAACAACCCAATCCTGCTTCCGCCCAGGATTGACAAAAACAAAAACAAAAACAAAACTCACAAAAACATCCCAAAAAACACCAATGTGGGAACCATGGGAAAACATCAAAGGGTATTCACAGATCTGGGAATAACATATGGCACCGCTCTGGAGATACTTACTTCAGAAGGAATGCTCCAACCCATTGGTCCGACTCCGGACAAACCTGAACACAAAAGAAGCCGTTTCTGGGATGGCAATTCCTATTGCCAATATCATCAAGGCAAGGGCCATGACACCGAAACCTGTTTCAAACTCAAGCATGCCATTCAAGATATGATTGAAGCTGGCAAAATCATAATTACACCTCTCAGTCAAGACAATCCTCCTGAATGTCTCAAGTCAAACAGCAAGGTTTAGCGTTCTCAAAGGACATTCACCAAACTCAACACAACCTATGTCGCAGCTCTTCAAAAGCTCATGACTGAAGGGAAGCTATAACCAATCAGGCCCACTCCGGACCCTTCTGAATGCAAGAAATCCCGTTTTTGGGACGGCAATACCTATTGCCAATATCATCGAGGAAATGGTCATGACACTGAAACATGCTTCAAACTGAAACATGTTATTCAAGATATGATCGACAACCAGGAACTGATAGCTTCATCCCTATGCCAACCAAGTGATGAAGACAACCCTAATGAACATCTCTTTCTGCAAGGAGATAAAAGCCTCATCGACTATTGTCCTCATATAATCCCCAACAACGAGAGTGAAGTGCTCAAGTGGGTCAATGCTCAAGACCAGACATTCAAGCCATTGGATGCTGCGAAGGAGACCTTCGAGGAAGAAGATGATGATTAGGAGTCCGTATCTACAATTAAGTCTGAGTCCGAGTCCGAGTCTTAGGCTTTCTCATATATATCCTAGCGTCTATCCTTTTATTCCTAAGTGACAAACTGGGGGCTGTCCCCATGATTCACATGTTTTCATCGAGTCTATGCTAACATCTTATTTATCTAAATAAAAGCACGATTTCCAACTATCATATATTCTCCCCTTTACCATTTCCCGTTGACAATGAGAATTGATTTAAAACAAACAATATGTTCCAATTCAATGTGAGTACACTCGAGTGACGTTCCGTACCGAGTAAGCAGAGGACTCGAAACTCCGTGTCCATTGTCTTTACCTATTCCATGTCTGGCAATAGAAACCTTTCATTAGCACCCAATTTAGAACGAGCTTCTATAAAGGGGATCCTACGACGAACCCAGATAACAAACCAGAACATCTCCTTGTTCATGATCAATGACGGAAGGCAAGCCCATTCCCCACAAAAACATCCCATCGCCAAATTTCAACCTCTCACCAACGGGTACATCCCCGTCTGCACCTTTACCTGCCTCGAACGAAGGACGGCAAAGAACCAATAATTCAAAAGCCAAAATCAAAGGCCTAAGCCAATAGCCATTCAATCAAAAGCCAAAGCGAAAGGCCAAAATCAAAGGCCCAAGCCAATAACCATTCACTCAAAACCAAAGTGAAAGGCCAAAATCAAAGGCCCAAGCCAATAGCCATTCACCCAAAGCCAAAGCTCACAGCCAAAGCAAAAGCCAAGGCTGAAGCCAAATGAAAAAAAACAGAATAGTGAAATTCAAATTCGCTATCTCTCACAAATTCCAAACGACGGAATCAAAAACCGTCCGTTCAAACAAAAATGAAATAGCGAAATTCAAATTCGTTACTTTCACAAATTCCAAACGACGGAATCAAAAACCGTCCTTTCAAACAAAATGAGATAGCGAAATTCAAATTCGCTACGTTCACAAATTTCAAACGACGGAATCAAAAACCGTCCTTTCAAATAAAAATGAGATAGCGAAATTCAAATTCGCTGCTTTCACAAATTCCAAACGACGGATTTAAAAACCCGTTATCTTCAAATCAAAAAACGAAATAGTGAAATTTAAATTCGCTATTTTCCCACAATTTCAACTAACGAAATTCAAAACCGTCACTTTTCAAAAAATTGAAATAGCGAAATTCAAATTCGTTATTTTCCCACAATTTCACTTTTCAAACTTCGGACCAACAAGTCCGACACCAACATCCAAAGTCCAGGACCAACAAGTCCAAAGTCCAGAACCCATGAGTCCAACACCCAAATACAAAGTCCAGGACCAACAAGTCTAAAGTCCAGGACCCATTAGTCCAAAACACCAAGTCCAGGACAAATAAGTCCAAAGCCCGGGACCAACGAGTCCAACACATCAAATCCCGGACCCACAAGTCCAAAACACCAAACACTAAAACCTCAACCAAAACTCCTTCACCCCTAAGTCCTTCTGCAGACTACTACAGGAGACCTGTCTAGGATCCTGGGGATTGCCCTCAAAGATCATGACCAACATCGCTTCACCCTTAAGTCCTTCTAGAGACTGTTATAAGGAGAACTATCTAGGCTTCTGAGGATTCCCTTCATGCTTGTAATATCACACCTTAACCTTTAAGGTCCAGACATGGAAATCTGATCCCATATTATTTACCAACCATTTCATGCTCAGGCCACATTAAGTCGGAGACCCTATTCCGCACCACACTACAAGCCGTTACCCTTCGGCCTAAACACCACAAAATTCTTGCTCCAGATTTTTATCTGTTAAGCAAACCCATTATTACCAAGCTCCACATTCCCTAATGTTGAAGCCATTTTTCGCCACAGACCCCACAGAGTCCTCGAATGCTTTGCTATCGAGAACGGGACATACCTAATCTACCCTTAGGGTCCACTTTTTAGTGTGCTCAAATGATAAGGAACATTTTCACAAATTACACCTCTTCGATTCATGATCAAGAGGTATTTATCTCTAATCAACCTTCGAGTCACCAAACGGAATTTTCCGTCGTGACGCTCAACTCCAGATTTTTATCTGTCAAACAAACCATTATTACCAAGCTCCACATTCCCTAATGTTGAAGCCATTTTCACCCTGACCCAGATACGGAGTCCTCGAATGCTTTGCTACCGAGAACGGGACATACCCAATCTACCCTTAGGGTCCACTTTTTAGTGTGCTCACATGATAAGGAACATTTTCACAAATTACACCTCTTCGATTCATGATCAAGGAGGAGTTATCTCAAATCAATTTTTCGAGTCACCAAACGGCTTTTACCGTTGTGACCCACATACTTTAAGGTCCTAACAACTCGCTTAGGCACACACAGTTCAGAACTACGATCTGGTTTGATTTCACTTCACGTGAATACGTAGGCAGTCCTTCAAGGACACAACCATACACCTCAAAATCACTTTAAGGTCCTAACAACTCGCTTAGGCACAAACAGTGCAGAACTACGATCTGGTTTAATTTCGCAAACACGCGAATACGTAGGCAGTCCTATTACAAGGGCACAACCGCATGCTCCTTTCACAACATTTCCAATTTTCAATCCTCAATAACCGGCTCGGAACTACGATCTGGTTTGATTTCGCAAACACGCGAATACGTAGGCAGTCCCCCAACAAGGACACAACCGCATATCTCTTTCAATCTCAACCATCAACATAAATCCTCAAAAGTAGCCCACCCAGCTGCAAATATTAATCTTATACCTCTTTACTGGGGGCTTCTTCCTTAAGATGTCGCCCATTCCTTGTTTTGTCAAATTCCCACCTTCTCACTCTGGGGGCTTCTCTTTTGAGACGTCACCCGTCCTTTATCCTCAAACATCTTTTGAGTCTCGACTACAGTCCAAAATAAACCACCTTTAGCCTAGTGCTCGGTTTGGACGATGACAAGGTCTTGGTTCCGCTTTCCGAATCATCATGCCTCAAGGAGGGATCTCAAACAAGCAAACGGAGGCAAAGGTGTCTGGCGAAGATAATCAATTATTATTCCCCAGCCGAGCGGATCTTCTACTCCGATGATCTGATGCGCGTTGACACCCTTTCTTGGCTAGGAGTTGCACTTACATGTGCAAAGTCTGTCAGAGTTACCCCCGTGTCATGTCAATACTGAGTTGGCATCACGTTCACGACTGCCCATTTGTCAGTCTGTCAGTATGCGTCTGTGTGAGTCCGTGTCCCAACGGCAACGTATCTCCAATCTATTAAATCACAGATCTACGAGTAACAAGACTCGTCTTTAAGCTTCACAACTTTCAAAACTCATATCTCCTCTCACGCGAGATATTACGTGCTAATTGCTTACATGCTTATGTGATCATATGCTTATATTCTTATATGATAGTTGCTTATATGCTTGCATTCAACGTGCTTGTCTATGCGACTGCGGATTTGTGTGGTCACTAACTATGCAGATAATCTTGAGAAGACAAACTCACTCCAATTGAGTACTGGGTTCTTCCCAACAAACGGCGACCCATCAAGTCCAAGGGCTTTAACCCCGTCGATTACATGGCATACGCTACCTCCCAAATGAGCAAAGAACTCATATCCCCGGCGAGTCCTGAAAAGTTTCTAACTCCCCAGCGAGTGCCGATTTTCAAATGGATGTCACACATGCTATTTTCCACAGTCGATCTTTTGACCACCATGGCTGGCGAGCCTTTGTCCGCAAACAAGATATAACTCAAGGACGTATCCCAAAGATGCCTCAGGTACGACTCCTTTTCACAAGCTGGCGAGCCTTTGTCCGCAAACAAGGTACAACTCAAGGACGTATCCTGAAGATGCCTCGGGTACGACTCCTTATCACAGCTGGCGAGCCTTTGCACGCACACGAGATACAACTTAAGGACATATCCCGAAGATGCCTCAGGTATGAATCCTTCCTATGGCTGGCGAGCCTCAAAACGCACCGCCTTCAACACCGGCTGGCGAGCCTTTGCGCGCAATAGATTCAAGGATATATCCCGAAGATGCCTCATGTATGACGCCTTCTTATGGCTGGCGAGCCTTTATACGTAGTCTAATGGACTTTAAACGAACCGAATCGTAAGTCGAAAGACTCTAAAATGTTCCCGACGGCAGATCCTTGACTCGAATCCCCGAGTCGCCTCGACGTCGCCCTTCCCGATGGCAGGTCCTTGGCTCAAACCCTTTTGAGTCGCCTTGACGTCACAATGGTCTTCAGGTTGTAATCTTCGATTGGCCTGGAGATCATAATTTGACTTTCGCCCTGTCCAAGCCTCAGTCAAAGTGGGGGCTCTTTAGATACCCAGTATCTGCACCTTCCAAAAACCACCCGATGATGATCGGACTGTAACGTGTTTTTGATATCCGTACGTGGATTGGCTATACATGAGACGGTTTGATGCACTACTCGGATATGAAAAATGATTTCAAAAGTTTTCTCACTTTATTTGCATTAAAATAACACTATTTAGAGTTAAAACCGTCTTCGGACCCAAAATCGACTCAGAAACCCGCAACTCGAGTCAACCCGAGTCAACCCAAATCTCGAATGTCAAAAATAATGCCATGAATGTCTTTATCATGTCATTTCCATTAAAATAACTTTATTTAGAGTCAAAACTGACACCGAGCCAAAAACCGACTCAGGAACCCGCAACTCGAGTCAACCTGAGTCAACCCGAGTCAACCCAAATCTCGAATGTCAAAAATAATGCCATGAATGTCTTAATCATGTCATTTCCATTAAAATGACCCTAATTAGAGTCAAAACTGACACCGAGTCAAAAACCGACTCGAAATTCAAATCCCGACTCACACGGGTCAAACTCGAGTCAAAGACACAAAATACCTACCCCAAATACCACCTAAGAGGAAGCTTACACGGCTAAGCAAACCTCAAAGGCCACAAATCACAACCAACAAAACATTGGTTAGAACAAATGCAAAATCCAAATTTACGAAAGGGACAGTACACCCCATTGAGTCACGGGGTGGCTCGCGCCTCAATGGGGTGTCTCCTTAGCCTCCAAGCAAACACAACCGACCTACCATCCCACATTTCTCTATAAATATCCACCATCACACACCATAATATTCACGCGAGAGTCCGCCCCCTCACATCTCCCTTAAACTTCTATACTCGACTTCCTAAGTCACAAAATCGACACGTGTTTACGACCTACCGATCGTAAACACAAGCCTTACACATATTGTTTGGTACCATCGCCGTGCATTTGACCGACCCATTCGACCAGCTCAACATTAATCAACATGTTTTAATTAACATATTTTCAACTCATTTTCAAAACAAAATCCTTTTTTAAGGCACTCTTTTTAAACTTCTTGATCGTGAGTAGTCGCTACGAGAAAACTTGTCTCTAAAGTCGTCTATGTCGCAAACATCATACACGTAAGTTTGAGGGTGTAAATATCTCACTTTAATTCATGTCTTTACTATTTTTATGAGTCTATAAGCATGAACAATGCATAACACGATTCAAATATAGGTTAGACGAGCCAAAACCAAGTTTTGGACCGAGACAGAAGCCCTTTGATATGCAAAGTGGCTCGCGCCTCATGTAGGTGTCCAGGTCAGACTCATCCGTGATTGTTCTCGTCTTTCCTCTTTATTTCATTTCTTATTGTAATCGGTTTTTACCGTTTCACATGTTTCAAATCGTTTTTATGACAAACTTTTTAACCATAAATAAAAAATCATCCTTGGTTCTTTATACCATGACGGTTTATTCCGTGACCCGATGATATTGTTGGTTAATTACATTTTAATGGGCATTTTAACACCCCTTTCTTTTATTTACCATTTTTCTCATTTGTTTACATTTGCAAATATATTATTCATAATTCGTAACCATCCTTGGTTCTTTATACCATGTCGGTTTAATCCGAGTGCGATGATTAACTTGACTTATTACAAAGAAATGAACTTAACATGATTAGTTCAAATCAAACATTTTACATTTTTATTTGTAAACTATGCTTTTCAAACATGCAAATCCGACAACGAATATTACTAACATAATAGTAATTATTCCGAGTCATGCAAATCATATTTGCAAATCTTTCATCATAAATACGGTTTTAAACAACCTTTTCAAAAACCAGGAGACGCCCCCTTTGGTCGGCTCATGGCTCGCGCCCCAAGGGACCGCCTGTCTTCACATTTCAAAACCAGGGCAGAGCCCCTTCCATCGCCAATAGGCTCGCGCCCCAATGAGGCTGCCTAGCGCCGTTCTGCCTCATTTTTATCACTTGTCTAGGACGATCCCGATTACGGTTAATCCGAATACATGACGGATCAGATTGACAAACTTACGTTTTTACACTTTGTCATTTAACATCCTTTTTCAAATAAATGGATCGTGTTAAGCATCATAATCCGAAGTTGGTAAATGGATGTTTAATTTTCGTTTTCACATACAAATCAATCTAAATCCAACTTTGACATCTTATACTTGATATTTGGATAAACAAACCGACTTAGAAAGCTCACATGTTAGGTTAAACTCTTGGATGCGTATTCATGCATTTTAACCGTTCTATCAACTTTTGCACTTAAACAACCACGATCGATCAGTAGAGGCCGTTAACGCGGGCGGGATTGGGTGTCCAATTAAAGAGCTTCCCAATACGTACCCTCACCCCTTACTCAGAACCTTTGGATAGTGGATGGCCTTATCCAGGGCGCACGAGAGTCATTTTAGGCATAAAATGCTAAAAGGGGGACGAGTCATTATCTTTAGTACCTATGTCAAGCACCGCTTTTTGCCTTGATTGACCTAGGTATAAAGTGGATTTCGAACGGGTTTCAAGCATCCGACAAATGCTTGGTGGCGACTCCGAACATCTCTACATCGTTTCGCGGCCCTTGCCGAGATGATATCGACCGATCTAAAGCGATCCGGTCGAAAGCATTTTACGCTGCCGAGCGTGGCTTTCAAGAGACCTCTGCATGTCCACAGCTTGGCCTGGCGTGCAGGTGGCCCGTGACCGCGGACCGGTAGGCGGCCTAAATCCGCAGACCGAGACCTGGCCCATGTCCACACCACCGCAACTCAAACTCAAACCGTCTTTTGAAAACAAACTTAAGACACCTTTTCAACTGGTCGACCTTTTGAAGATCTCTACTCTTAGGAAGCCGTCCATAAAACGACAAATGAATCTTTTTAAAAATTTCTATTTTCGAAAATTTTAGTCCACCATTCCAATTTCGCCTCGTGTCTATCGATTCAAAGCAAGCGTACTTATGGGTCTTTACTTATGAGTCGTCTCACCTTGAGACTGGTTCGACGGCGTCATGCCATTACGTTAAACGCGGGTCAAAGTTCGGTCAATACCGTCGCACCATAAATTGAGTCGGCACCGAGGCACCACACACGGTTGTCGTCATCTTGTTGAGTCTGAAGTGTCTTTCCGTCTTTTGTGTTGTGTGCATTTAGTCGTTAAACCGTGTCAGATTGGGATCTAACATGAGCCATTTTCTGCCTTAGAGCCATGGCCCCGTCTTCAGCTTCATCCAACAATAACGATGACAACCGAGATCTTACGACTGCTCAATTAGCCAGCCTGCTCACAGCTCTTAATGTCATCCTGAACCGTGTCGGGACCCGTATCGACACCTTGTAAAACAAGGAAACCGGAGAACACAAGACTCCGCCTTTGACCAAAACTGAGAAAAGGCTTAAGCTCTTGGAGAAACGGCTCCTAGCCCGTGGTAACAACATCCACCTTGAGAACAATTGAAGATTCGAACCCGCTGGGGATCAGTTGCCCGACAAATTTATCTTGACTGATGTACCCAAGTTTAAGGGAGTGGAGGACCCACTCAATCTAATTTGGGCCTTTAAGGACTACATGTCCATCAAAGGGGTCAAATAAGAAATTTTCATCCGGATCTTTCCATCATCCCTGGAGCCAATTCCCCGCCAATGGTACTATTCCAATGACCCCAAGAGCATTACAACTTGGGACGAAGTCGCCATTGAATTTGCCAAACATTACGCCTACAACATCAAAATCCAAGCCAACACCCGCACTCTTTAGGTCTTGACTAAGAATGATAAGGAAGGGTTCACAGAATTCCTAACCCGTTGGAGGAGGGTAAGCACCCAATTGGTCAGTAAGCCGAGTGAATCAACCCTGGTGGAGTAATTTGTCAACAACCTTCGTCCAGTTTATGCCAACCTGCTGAAATATCAAAACATGAAAACGTTCCAGGACCTGCAAATCCTCATAACCCGCATTGAAGACGACCTCCGCAAGGGCGTTCTAGCCAAAACCACCGGTAGAGGCTATCAGGGATCTACATCAACCAGATATCATCCTTATGGTCAGATAAACAAAATTGATGAGGTCAACCTCCTCGAACCAACAACAAAGAAAACTGAGCGTCCTCAAAGGGTATTCACAAACTTGGGAACAACCTATGCCAGTGCCCTAAAAAGACTCATGGACCAAGGGAAACTACAGCCGATTGGGCCCACTCCGAATCCATCCGAGGCCAAGAAATCCCATTTCTGGAATCCCAATGCCTACTACCAATACCACCAGGGTAAAGGTCATGACACGGAAGCCTGCTTCAAATTTAAGCACGCCATTCAGGATATGATTGAGAAAGGGTAATTACCTTTACCTCCGCCAACAAAACTAAATAACAAGACAAACTCCTTGGGAATCCATGCCATCTCTGATGACGAGCCATCCCTGGATTTTTCACACCTCATTCTACCTATTGATGACGAGGTGAATGCCTTGGAAAATGACACCCCGGACGGGATATTCGTATTCAGCGCCGCAACCATGCTCAACATGTTCCAGCAGGTTGAAGAAGCCATAACTAGTCTCTTAGAAAGGATCACCCGACTTGAGGACGCCTACCACCGGCTGATTTTCAACCCACCAACACCATGCCTAAGGGAGGGTCCTCCAAGCACCCAAAACTCCCATTTCCAGAAAGGATTGCTCCCGCGACCATTCTGGCATATACCCCACAATAATCAACCTTACAATAATCAACCCCACGGTAATCAACCCCACAAAAACTACTCCCACAAGAACATCCCCTACAAAAAATATCTGCCGAGGAACACCCCTCCAAGGTACCCTCGCGATCCCGAATTCAACGGTATTTGGAGAGACGACATAGAAGATGTCTACATTGTTACGATAAAAGGCAAACGGGCGAAACCGCGAAAGAGATCGATCGCCTTACCCGATCCGGGTGCCCCTACCAGAATTCGAACAATACAACAACCAATCCAACAACAAATGACCAAGTTATCCCGGACGTGGACACTCAACCCAAGGTTCTCGAAAACTCGATCCTTAAACAACTACAAAAGGCGAAGGCCGAAATTTTAATTTGGCAACTGATTACTAGATCCTTCGAACATCGGCAGGCTTTGCTATAAGCCTTGGGAAAGTTGATAGTTCCCTCTACCTCCTCTCCTGAAGAAGTGGTAGCACACATGACCAGGGATGTCCCTGACCTAAACAACCTGGTCATCTTCTCTGACGAAGATATCCCTCCATTCGGAGCCAACCATAACCTGACCCTATACATCACTGTATAGTGCCTCAAGAAGAATGTACCTATGGTTCTAGTGGATGACGGATCTGCGATCAACGTGATTCCCCTCAAGACGGCTCATAAACTGGGTATCAAGGAAGCTTACTCGGTCTCGACTAATCAAGGAGTACGTGCCTATGACGGAACGCGCCGTAAGGTCGCGGGGCTCATCACCTTGACCATTGCAACTGGACCCTAGAGAGACAAGCTAGTTTTCAAGTGGTCGATATCGATGCCTATTTCAACATGCTTCTGGGACGCCCCTGGATTCACGCCGCCTAGGCCGTCACCTCAACCCTTCATCATAAAATCAGGGTCCCTTTCAACGGGAAAATAATCACAATCCCTGCATCCCCGATCAAGACTATCATGAACAAGGGAATAGCCTCTCAAGTCATTGAAGAGGACGACAGTGAAATGTGGGATTCCAAGCTGTGAATGCCCTAACCGATGAATCAACATCCTTTGATTGTGACCCATTTTCGAACCTCAAAGTCAACCACATTTTGATGTGCCAGGGTTATTTCCCGGGCCTACCTCTAAATCCACTGAAGAGCACCTTGCCTCCCAATAAGCAGGGCAAGGTTCCTAACATCCCCTTCGGGCTAGGCTGTGAGGCGGCCGATGAATACATCCAAGAAATAAATCTCCTAGTACGGAAGCGCAAGAAGCACGGAGTCATCCTCTGACCCTAGCATTTGACTCTCAATGGATACTTTAGCCCCGAGGGAGAGTCCGAGCTCTGCAATGGCTTTCCTGAGCCAATCTACGACCCCGTAGCAAAGGTCAAACACTCGGGCATAGATGTCTTTCAAGACTGCTACTTCATCCCCGACAACACCAAGGCTCCGTCAACCAAATATGAATCGACCCCATGCCTAGACGGGCAAGCCATGAGTCTCCTCTTTGGAGAAGATAACATCAAGCACCTCGGCTTATGAGGACATCATCAACATTGCTCTGAAGGATAACCAGTTCTATCCCACCGCTTTAATCTCTGATGCTGACCCAGAGGAAGCTACACAAGGCTGGAGGAAAACCGCCAAGTGGACCAATCGTCAAGGCCGCATTCTCAAGATCACAACTGGAGAAGGCCATATGTTCAAAGAGGGAAGTGAAGATGAAAAGGAGTCTGAGTAAGAGTCTGTCTTAACTCCTAGCGCTCCCGATATCCCAGTCAAAGTCCCATTTCCACTATTTTATAAAAAAGTTGTGGCTTCCTAAGAGGCTGAATCAACTAGGGTCATCCCCACTCCCGCGGAAGGTAGTAACCTAGAGCCTATTCCAGGGGCCACCTCCTCTACTGCGTCACCTCTGACTACCCACGAGATGTCTATCCTATCCGAGCTTTTCGCTCAAGTCGACTAAATGAACGCTGAGTTTGCTTACGACTCATCTCAAATTAACTACAATGCAATTCTGAACGAATATGAGGAATTTGACTTGAGTGACTACCTACCTCACCTAGCCAAAGAACTTGACAAACGAGAGGATAGGACACCCATCATTGAGGAGACCGAACCTGTCAATGTACGGACCGACAACACACCTCAAGAACTTAGGATATGGACCACTCTTGACCCCTCGGAAAGACAGCAGTTCATCGACCTTCTACACGAATACAAGGACATATTCGCTTGGTCCTATAAAGACATGCCTGGGATCGACAGAGAGATTGCAGAGCACAGGATACCCATCAAACCCGGAGCTAAACCCGTGAAAAAAAAGTTGCGTCGTATATGCCCTGAATGGGCCTTGAAAATCAAGGAAGAGGTAGACAAAAAATTCAAAGCCGGATTCATCAAATTTTCTAAATACTCTGACTTGGTGGCCAACATAGTTCCTGTACCCAAGAAAGACGGGAGAATTCGGGTTTCCTTCGACTTCACGGACCTGAACAGAGCAAGTCCAAAAGACGATTTCCCTCTACCACATGTTGACATCCTGGTGGATAACACCGCTTGTAGATACCTCATTTCTGCACCTCCCGCCAACCACCCAGTGATGATTGGGCCGCATGTTTGATACGCGGAACGATTTTATGACAGTTCATAATTTCATCGACAAGTGATAGCTCAAACACTCGAGTTAACCTCGTGGTCATCATCTACGCGCCGATACGGTCGTTTTGATAGTAATTAGAGTTCATTTGGAGTCCAGGTCAAAAACCGCTTTATTTTCTAAAAAACCGTATAAATGCCGAGTCGGAATGTTGCGAAATGTTCTTGAATTCTATGGATATTTATTCCAAATTAAACTTAATATCTTTAAGGAAATATCTTCCGTATATTGTCTTTCATGGAATAAGGAAGTGTATATCTACCGAAATTCCGTAAAAAACGCGGAAATCTTTCTTGCTGAGGAGGAAACCTCTGGGGAAATGACGCAGCGGGTGATGCGCCTCTTCCAAGGGTCACAGTGGCTGCTGTGCCTCTTCCCCAACCCTCTTTCCATGCTTTCGAGAATATTTCTGTGATTTGTTTCCGTATCCATGTCATTCCTAAACTCCTTCGTGTGTTTAGTATAAATAGAGACATTTGGTCTCCATATTTGGCACGCGAGTGTCCGCCCTTCTCTTCTCTCTTTGCATTCTAGACCACGTTTTGGCTTTCGACACCTACGTGCTTGATCAATCGACCATATAAGCTCAGATCATTCTTAGCCCCAGTCACGTTGCATTGACCGACCAATTTGACCAACTCCACCTTAATCAATCTAATCAATCTTTTAAATCCTTTAACAAGGGCACTTTCCACGCATATACGAGTCGAGCAATCACTAAAAGATAACTTTAATCAATATCGTTTCATCAAACATGTAAGTCTAAGGGTGTAAAATCCCATTTTATTTATTGTACTTTTATTTTGTATCATTAATGTAAGGTCTATATCAAAAGCACGTTCAAAACCGATTTAAAAATCATCTTTTAAAACCGTATTTACAAAATAGCGGAGGTCTGACGTCGAGAAGAAACGCAGTAGTAGTTGCGCCTCTTCAAAGGGTCGCAGCATCTGTTGCGCTTCTTCCTGAGGCTGTCGCTGCTCCTGCTCCTGCTCTTCTTCTTCTTCCTCGACCTTCTGCAACTTTCTTATTTATCTTGTTTCTTCCGTTTCTTTTTGTTCGTATCAGTACATAAATCATGTCTTTATTAATCCTTTTTAAATTATAACGATTAATTCGACTTGAATGCCTTATAATTAATATTTGCGGGTTTTCGTCATCTTATTCAAACCCGGATTTTAGAGGTTCGATTCGTTCATATCAAGTCTGGAATTCATATTTTGTATATAATTTTCTTTATTTGATTTTATTTATCAGATTCTATTTCGTTTTCATGCTCAAAGTTCCTTTTGTGTTCTGACGCGAGTTTGACGTATAATCATGTAAATCGCTGTAAATTCCCATCTTTAATTCGTTTTATGACGTTTCCAGATACATGTAACTAATTAAATCACTTCCACTTGAGTCTAATATCAATAATTGACCTTAAATTCACCAATGAACATTAACAATCCGCAGTTCTGACTTCACAGACAGCTCAAGAATAGACGCAGGAAGAGATGCGCCTCTTCCAGAGGACGTAGCAGATGTTGCGCCTGTTTTGGGTTGGCTTTTGTCCCTGAACTCTTTCTCGCTCTGACGTAGCTCCTAATTACGTATTAAATTGACTATTAATCGTATTACCGCTTCTAATCTGACATATTTTTCATACTCTTATTTTCTAATATTAATTTTTTTTCCTTCTTTGAAATCCCGTTTTGAGCGTGCTTTTGTCGTAGATCAAATAAGCTTTGTAATCATTATAATTATTGTAATTTATTTATCGTATTTATTATGTATGATTTATTTACTTGATTTTTCACATGTAATTGAATCTAACTTCCAACTTCGACCCACATTGAGTGCTAAATTACGTGTTAACCGACTTAGTTTAATTCACATGCTAGGACTAAAACATTGGATGGTGCATTGCATGCATTTACATCGACGACATATCATATATGAACGATTTTCCTAATCAATAGTAGAGGTCGCTATCGAGGCAGGCGGGATTAGATGTTCAATTAAAGAGCTTCCTAATACGTACCCTCGACCCTTACTCAGTTATGTCTAGACATCCGTGTCCATTGGCATCTTCGAGAATCATTCTAGACATAGAATGCTAAGGGTAATGAGTTCTTGGGGTCTATGTCATTACTTTGTGTCTTGACATGACACGAGGTACTCGAACGGTTTCCAATTTTTCTACAATAAATTGGTGGCGATTCCACACATGCAGGCTGATTCAACCTTTCATCGGTTTCAATGCCTCACCAATCGGTAACGGCCCATGACGTGCTTTTGGCAAACCAAGGTTCCGTGGGAGAAGTGTCGCCGCCTCGAAACCAAAGCACGGGTGCGCGCGGCGCGGGTGGCCCATGTCTACAGTTTGGCGACTCCGCTGGGGATGATACACTTACGTGTTACCCAGGGTAAAACTTGAATAAGGTTAGGGAATAGTTTATACGAGACAGTTGTCAGTTTTCATTACTCAACCTTCTTAGGTCGTTTTATTCGGCCTTCCTAGGCGTAACCCAACCCATTCGACCAATCGTCCCGTCTGGACGGTCCAAATTCTTATATGGGCCTAAAGATGGATAGCAATTGACGTCAACCATACAGTAGTACATACTCATGTTTGTATCATGAGCTATCACTACTCGAGGAAATGGACTAGGAACCGACCTTACTCTTGTTTGGCACGGACCTCTCCACAGACCAGGGTTTGATTGCTTGGTATGGCAACCCACCTTTTAAGCCAAAACCCTTTAAATGCAAACAACATACCGTTATAATGCCCATATGTATGTTTGTATCATATACGTGATCACCATTTTGTAAACAAAACGATGATGAAATTTTGTAAAATGAAATCCTTTTCAAAATTTACATATTTTCGAAATGGCCTAAAACAGCGCAATATAAGCCGAAACTCTGTCCAAATGTCGACTCAAAATTTGGGCCTCAAACCCATTTCAAACCTCACTTCGAGTCAGCACTCCTTCAACTACACTACAGTTGTCTAGGGAAAACATTTTAAAATTTGTCATTTTCAAACCTCACTTGACACAGTGGCACACGCCCACTTCACGAGTCGAGTCTCTTTTGAGTAAGTGTGCGAAAATGGTCAATCGTGTTTTGATTCATCATCGATCTCTTATCCTCAGTTCCAAAATGGTGGGAACTAGTCACGGAAGCGTTAATGGTCAACCTCATCCATCCGTAAATGGTAATGATCAAATCCTACCTACACTCATTCGTCTTCAGATAAGCCAAGACCAAGCTTATGCTCGCCTTAATGCCATCGAAGGCCGGATTGTCGCTGTAGAAGCTAGACTTCCTCTTGCAAAGGATGCCATTCCCGACATGGTCATACACGATAATATTCCACCCTTTGTTGGACAACCAGAAGTCAACCTTCTACCATGACCTATTGAAGCTGAAAAGCGACTCCAATATTTGGAGAAGCAACTAATGTACCTCAAGGGAGATGACATCTACATGGACAACAATCGCAAGTATGAGGCAGTTAGCGCTCAAATGCCAACTAACTTCAACATGACTGACATCCCGAAGTTTAAGGGGCATGAAAACCCGTTGAACCATATATGTACCAATAAAATTGGATATCGAGGTTGGAAATATGTTGAGTATAATGAAGAAAAAGATTATTATTTCAGGTTAGATGAGAATGGTGAGGAGGTTGAGTATAATGGTTCTGCAGATACGGATTCGGGTTTTGATCCGTATGCTCCGGCAAGCTTGTCAGGTGACGATGAGGTTTCATCGAGCCTTTGTAAGCGTAGTAAGAATATTTGATTTTTTCTGTTCTTTTCATGTCGTTTTCTTATTTCTCTCTGTTGGTCGCTGCTGTAATGCTAAAATTTATCTTATCTTGAACTCGTCGGTGATGTTGTTGTTATGCTAGAATTTATCTTATCTTGCTTTCTGTTGGTGGCTGCTGTATTGAATTTCTGGTTTTACCCTGCTGGTTTTATGTTGCCCTTCATCAATGAGTGCATTCATACAGATGACTTAAAATTAGATGGAGGCTTTACTAAGGGTTTTAATCCTAACTTAAAATGTCACCCCTAGTTTAAATAAGATGGATGCTTTACATTTTAGTTTCCAAATTGCGCAATTCAATGATGAATGGCACGTAACATTCCTGAGAATTGTTTCATTGAAGTTCAATACAAAAGGCCTTTACAAAAAGTTACCAACTGCCTAACATACAAAAGTTACGAACTGCCTAACATACAAAAAGTTACCAACTGTCTTCATGGCTGAAATTTCTTCAAATGTTGCCCCTGTGAACTTCTTTCCAAATGCTAGTTTGTTGTTGACTGATCATTGATTACATTCAATGCAATTTCCATGCTTTCAATGTTTACCTTTAACTTATTTGTCCATCTCCTTTGTCTTACTAATCTTTTTTTACCTAAATGTGGCAATGGATAGGAGTTGCTTCCTTTCACTTTCAGGATTTCATTCATGCAAGGTTGTAAAGAACCCCAAACATTTCTTAGTTTGTCATAACTGATTGTTTCATATGCATTCACAACTGAATCCACAAGTTGACAGATTGACCTTGATGATTTCTTATGTTGCATGGTTTGGATTGAATGAAAAAAGCCTAAGTTTAAGATGTTAAGTCTGGGCTTTTTGGGGGTTGTTGTATTAGATCAATGTCAAACCCGTCACTTTTGGCAGCATGAATAAAGTCGGGATCTGTCCCTTTAATGTGGGGTGTGGCATTATCTTGCTGAATAAAAATCCTTTTGTTAGCTCCTTCGGGCCATTTCGCCTTAATTGCGGGTAATAGTTTCTCTAATAAGCATTGTTTTGTCACTACTTTTGTTATGCTTTATATGGGTTTCACTTCTAAAGTACCCCTCACCCTATTTTTAGAGGCCTTTCTTGCTGGTGCGGTTACTGTAAAAGGGAAGATTCCTATTTTTCCATCAAATATACATATACCATCCTCGTCAAATCTAGGTCTAGCAACCGCGGCCATAAACATAATTTTAGTAATAAACCTCTTTGATTGACATGTTCTATGTGGCACCCTTTCACCATTCAAAACGTAATACCTTTGTGTTAATCGTGTCATATAAAACCATTTTTCGTCAATATGAACAACATTAAACATGGCTTCATAAACTAGATTCCCATTTAAAGTACTTGCTGAAATTTTGCCTAAGACCCAATGTAGTCTAGTCATCATGTTTTCATGGGTTAAAGATGGTCTAATTGGACTTGTATGAGCCCTTATTTTCCCTTTTTAGACTAATCTCCAAACAGTCGTAATTGGTAAGCCCATAGCCTCAGCGAGGTCTTTAATGGTCATTCTATTTTCTAAGGGTATTTTTCTTACCTCTTCCAAGTCGATTATTCTTGTTCGTATCCTGCCTTTGTACCGTCTTTTAAGGTTAATCACTTGTTCGTCTTTGATTTGTGTGTGGACTTTTTTCCACATTTTGCCAATTGTGTTTCTTGATACTCCATAATCATTGCTCAAATGATTTATTAGACCATGCTTCAGTTTTCCACCTTCATAGCTTAGTGACATTCTTTGACAAATTTGTTTGATTTCAATGTTGGTGAGCCGTTTTTTCTTTGGCTCAATGGTTGGTGAAGGGATATCATCATCAACCTCAGCAACCAGTGGAACGGTAAGACGTCTTTCCATCCATTCTTTTAAAAAAGAATATTGTTGACTGCTTGGTGCTTCTTGGTTGTTGCTTGTTGCTTGGAGCTGCCCACTGCTGCCCACTGCTGCGACCCACTGTTGTTGTTGTTGTCCGTCCATAGTAGATGCTGCTGCCGCCTGCTGGTGGTGGTTTGGTGTTTCTTGGCTGCTGCCGCCTGGTGGTGGCCACTGTTGTTGACCACTACTGTTGTCCGTCCACGTAACATGCATTGGAATATTGCTCATTCTTTTAGTACAAGATCATAGTATTTTGTTTGTTTTAGATGGTGTATTAGAGTTGTTTTAAATTGTCTAACATTTTTTTTACTCTCTAAGAATGTTTGTAATTTTGGTATTGATAGTGAGGCTATTTATAAGTCATTGTAAAAATTGAAATTTTCAGCAAGAGTTGGAGGGAAATAAAATGATGTCTCAAATTTTTTTTAGATTGCTTGTGAAAAGTGGGAGGGAAATGAAATTTCCAAATGAAAATCTTAAATTTCAGTCATTGCTTGTGAAACAATGGAGGGAAAAGAAATGTGTTGGAGGGAAAAAAAGTGACTTGACAAAAAATTGGAGGGGTTTTATTACCTAATAAAAAAAAAACAAAAAAAAAAGACAAAAATTGGAGGGAAAAAATTGAGTTGACGATAATTGATACAGTGGACTTTGTAAAAATTGTTGCTTTTTGCATAAACAACTTTTGGTGGGGTTTTGAAGGTTAAATTAGTAAACAAACAATTAATACCCCACCTTTTTGCCTTTTCTTATTTTTTGTGCTAAAAGCAAATGCAAACTATTCAATGGAATGGAGGAAGTAGTTACTAATGAAACAATTCGCACATTTGGGCTTCATGAAAACTGTTGGAATTGAACTAGTTGCACTTGCACCAAAAAAGATAACAAAAAAAAAAGGCCCAAAATTCCACGAAGCATCTCTCAAAACCCTAGTTTATCAGATCGACGCATTAAAACCCAATCAATAAGTAAAAAATCAAGAGTATCTAGGGTTTCCGCCATTGACGTCGCAAAATGGTACGTTATCTTACTACCTTTCTTCCTCTCGCTTTCTACTTCAATGGCGGATCGATTTCTTCGATTAGTTTCGCATTATACTATTATGTTTTGATTGATTGATTGGCTGATGATGATATATGTAAATAATAGGGTAAAGGAACAGGGAGTTTCGGAAAGAGGAGAAACAAGACGCACACATTGTGTGTAAGATGCGGTCGTCGGAGTTTCCACCTTCAGAAAAGCCGCTGTTCTGCTTGTGCTTTTCCTGCTGCTCGTACCAGAAAATGTTAGTAATCTATTTTCTGTCTATCAATTAGTTATTGATCTGATGTTTGATCATTATTGTTATATTTGCTTGATATAGTACGGAGTATACTTTTTAGTTGATTTGGTTTAAGTAAAACGGGGGAGAAATTTGATCAGTTTGATTTCTGAGTGATGTTGGTACTTTTTCATGATCTTGTTGATTTACAATTCGGCGTAATGTCTACTTTTTATTCCATTCTAGTCATTTGTTTACTTTGATTAAAATGTCTCTCAAAAAGAATTAAAGGGTAATCAAATGATTGGGATGGAGGGATTAGTTTATTTGATTGTTAGGAGAGAAGTTGGTGTGATGGTGTCACATTTTGTTGAAATGTAGTTTGATTAGCTTATTGACAACAATTTTCCGGTAGTGCCACATTCGATCCTATATGTGGTCGAGATACGGAAACACTGAGAGGCTGTTTCTCCATGACTGTCTGGATTATGTTTGCTTACATTAACAGGGTTGCAAGTTTTGGTCATTAGGGACTGGGCCACTGGCGTTATTCTAGTGAAATGTTGGCTGAAATGGACGACATTGGTTATTAAGTTTTGCTATCTTGTAGATAGGATACCATTGTTTATAGTGTTTCTTGTCTAAGCATGGTTTTCAGTTTAATTGTTGTCTAACTAGGATGAAGGTGGTTGAAGCATGTTTTTTTCTTTTCCTTTTAAAATATTCTACATTATGTAAACTGTGGAGAATTACTCAGGTTGGTGGTAGGGTTTATGTTCTGTTTGGTACAAATTTTCTCTCTGTTTACTTCTGTGATTAAAATAGAGATTGGGGTTTTTCTACTTTTGTGATGGAGATTGAAGTGTTTGTATATTGTGGAATGTGTTTTGTACTCTGTTTGTCCACATTCTGTTAACATTATCATTTTGTGGGCTCTTTCTGTCAATAGTTTACATTTTTTTAAATTAAGGTATGCAGTTACAACTAATTTACACTCACCATCTCCACCTCCATACCCAACCAAACCCAAGTATTATTTGACCCATTCCACATAACTCGGCAACCGCTGAAGGGATTTCCACTGGCTACCCCATCTCCACCTTAGTTTAAAAAAGGGCGCCTCGAGTGTGACTTAGGCATGCCTTGGATGAGGCACTATCCAAAACCTACCTGGCATTTTAGGTGTGCCTTTTAGACAAGGCTCACCTAACGAAGGTTACTTGTACATACTTTCTTTGTTTTTTTCTTTGATGGTTATTCCCATTTCGTTTTCACATTACCCCTACCTTCTATTGTTGTACATGTTAGCCAGCTTGAAAACTCCTACAAAGGGTATTGTTGCCCAAATTATATTTGGAAATTACAAATTTGGTACCAAAAATATTGGTCCTCGCACTAAGAGCTTCCATGTGCCTTGTGTCTCTATAAACTAATGTCTCGACTGACTGCCCATCTCACACACATCTCGACCAACCTTCCAATTTTCAGCCCAACCACTCCAAGTTGACCGCAACCATAACTTGTTTATCTCGGCCCTCGGTTCCCTGAGTTTACCATGGCCCCATTTCAACCTTAGTCCCCACCATGCCATGAAGACCCTAGCCACCTCAACTGGATGCGAGAGAGAGAGAGAGAGAGAGAGAGAGAGAGAGAGTATATCTTAGTGTCCGAGTGCTATATCTTAGTGTCCGAGTGTTGATTATAAGCAGTAAAAAAACATACTCCCTCCCAGGGTTGCCGAATATGTAATACGCTCGATACGAATTCGTATTACGAATTCGCGATTCGCTCTATTGAGCGTATCCGATACGTTAAGCGTATTAAAAATAATATAATTCGCTAATACGTATCGATTCGCTTAATGTACAAAACAAATAAAATAAAAAATATTTTTAACAAAATACTTAAATTAATGATAAAAGAAATTTGAAACTTCCAATCTTTTTAGCAAAAGTCAAAAATCTTTTTCCAATAAGTAATTGTGTAAAATATTAAGAGTCAATGTTCCAAATTCCAATCACACTAATAAAATATCAATAAAACAAAAAAAATCTTTACAGTTCCCAATAAAGACTTTTCTACCCGAATTACCAATTCCCATAAACTTCTTCATCAGTTCATCTCCTTCCCAATACCCATAAACTTCTTCATCAGTTCATCTCCTTCCTTCATTTATCTCCTTCCCAATACCCATAAACTTCTTCATCAGTTCAAACAGCCTTGAGCCTTCATCTTCTTCCTTGATCCTCCATGCTCGTCATTCATCAATGGTGACCAAACAGCTTCATCTTCTTCCTTGATCCTCCATCCTCGTCCTTCATCTCAATTTTCCTTTGAATCATTTCCATTTTCCACCATATCAAAATGTAAGTATCTTTCATTACTTAGCTTTTTTTCTCAGTTTTCCTTGTTTTCGCACAGTATTCCAATTCGCTCTATCTGAGCGAATTCTTACCGTATTAGGGCGAACTGATACGCTAACGAATCACGAATTGATACGATCGTATCGATTCGCGATTCGCTAGGGTTTGGAGCGAATTCGGCAACCCTGCTCCCTCCTACACATTCGAAACTACTCATCCCTTACTTTTTTACACAATTATCAAGGAAAACAATAGAATATTGTATGTATTTGTAATGTGGCGGGGTAAGAAAAACAAAGATATAACAGTGAAGTATTAAATAAGATAATTTTTTGTTTACTTAAAAGTGTGAAAGATATGGACGACAAGGTTCTGGTTCAGGATAACGAGATAAAGGCTAGATGGTGTTCTTACTTTGATAATTTATTCAATGGACATCAGGAACAAGGTTTTGGGGATGTAGAGGTAACACCAAGCATGGTTAATCGGGAATTTGTGCGTAGAATACAAAAGAGTGAAGTTAGAAAGGCGTTAAGGAAGATGGGGTCAAAGAAAGCGAGGGGACCTGGATGGTATACCCATAGAAGTTTGGAGGTGCTTCAGGGAGAAAGGGATTGAATGGGTAACCATGCTCTTCAACAAGATTTGGAGGAGCAACAAGATGCCATCGGCTTGGAGGAAAAGCACTCTAGTCCCTTTGTACAAGAACAAAGGTGATGTCCAAGAGTGTTCCAATTATCGGGGAATTAAACTTATGAGTCATACAATGAAGTTATGGGAGCGGGTAATCGAGCAAAGGCTTAGGAGATATGTAGACATCTCGGAAAACCAATTTGGATTTATGCCCTGGAGATCGACTATGGATGCGATTTTTATCATGAGACAACATGGAATACCATCAGGACAAGAAGAAGGATTTGCATATGGTTTTTATTGACTTGGAAAAGGCATATGATAGGGTACCAAGAGAAGTACTTTGGTGGGCTTTGGCGAGAAAGGGTGTGTCGCGAAAATATATTGACCTCATAAAGGACATGTATGAGGGGCTAGTGCAAGTGTTCGCACTAATGTTGGGAGAACTAAGAATTTCCTATTACCATCGGGTGCATCAAGGTTCCGCACTTAGTCCTTTTCTCTTTGCTATAGTTATGGATGAGTTGACAAGGGATATTCCGGACGACATCCCTTGGTGTATGATGTTTGCTGATGATATTGTGTTGATTGATGAGACAAAAGAGGGGGGTGGAGAGAAAGTTGGAAGTGTGGAGGCGGACCTTAGAGACTCGTGGGTTCAGCCGAGCGAGTAAGACCGAGTATTTGAGGTGTCGATTCACTAAGGTGGCGGGGTTGAGATCGACGAGGGCGGGGAGTATTATTTTCGATGGGAATGTTGTTGAGGGTTCGATTTCTTCAGATATCTAGGATCTATTATTCAAAAAGATGGGGAGTTAGACGGAGATGTGGCTCACATAATTAAAGCGGGATGGTTGAAATGGAAGAGTGTTTCAGGGTTTCTATGCGATAAAGATATGCCCCAAAGATTAAAGGGAAAATTTTATCGCACGGCAATTAGGCTCGCCTACTTTACGGCTCCCGAGTGTTGGGCGTGAAACATTGTCACATTCAAAAGATGAGTGTGGCGGAGATGCGCATGTTGAGGTGGATGTGCGGACATACAAGGAAAGATCGGTTAAGGAATGAGGTGATTAGGGAAAAGGTAAAAGTGGCGCCAATAGAGGACAAGATGATGGAAAACCGATTAAGATGGTTTGGCCATGTGAGAAGGAGACCTATGGGCCACCGCTTAGGAGGCCGGAGACTTGGAGAACGAAAAAAGGTCCTTAGAGGCAGAGGAAGACCGAGACAGACATGGTTGAGAGTGATAGAGCACGATATGAGAGTTCTGGGGCTTGAGGAGAGTATGGTGACGGAGAGGGCACAATGGAGGGAAATGATACATGTGGATTTTTAGTATTTGATGTTTTTGACAGATTTAGTGTTTTTTTTATTCATTTAATTTAAAGAAATTAATTTATTTATTTTTCTCTCCTGTATTACACACTTTTTCAACAACCACTTTCTTATAGTTTTGACCTGGTTCATTCCGGATCCTTAACTCTATTTCGGTTTTTAAAAATCGCTTTAATCTTTTCTCTTGATTTAAATTTTAAGTTTTTATAAAAGAAAGACGGAATTCGATTTTAAAACCTCTAAGTTCACCTTGACTTTCCATTACATTTTCGTTCTCCCTTTTTGTTTTTCATCTTCCCTTTTTATTCGCATTTTGAGGCGTGCGTTCACCCATGGACAGTTCGAAAGGATGATTCATGTCAGCCGACCCCAAATCATTTTGGGATTAAGGCTCTGATGTTGTTGTAAAAGTGGAATGGGTTTACCCAAAATGGAAAATGGGTAGTTTGGAATCATGGTCCATGGAATGGTTAGGAGGGAGTACTTCTGAAAGTTTAAGTTTATGGATTTTCCTCCGACAAGAATAATTAAAATCCCTCCCACATAGAAATGATTTATTTGACAACCTCCCTCACAACCTTCACTCTTCCCTCCTCTCCTCTCCATCCCCCTCCTCTCGCTTACCTTCTTGTTTTGTGTCTTAACATGGGGGTAAGTGTGCATCTTTGAAATCCTTTATTTGTGAGAAGTAAAGCATATTGTATATAACGTCAAATTATTGTTGATATTTTTCTATATAGGTAGTCGCCTTGTCGGTGGTGAAGTATTGACTATTGAATTTCCTTCCCGTCATTGTTGTAGAATGAAAACTAACGTCGACGTTAGTTATGCAACTTATTTTGCCGCTTTTTTGTATTGTGGATAAAAGTTGGCAAAGTATCTATTATCAGCAGGGTGGTTGAAATTGGAAAAGTATTGCCTATCCGTGTTAATTTCAATCTCCTACAATTCTAAGTATGGGCTATATGAACTTTGTGGGATCTAGAATATATGTGGCGGTTGTAGTGTTTAATTGTGTGCAACGACTTTTAGCTGATAGTTGAACATTGTTAGCTATTATGGCCGACGTTTGATTCTTAAATTCCTTATGGCAGGCAGACAATTAACAGACAAAGCCAATTTATCTTGACACAGTTACGGCGGAACTAGATAAATTGTCCTTTTGTCTGCCTCACTGTGCCATAGTTCACTACCACAATTCACGACTCGTACTTCAAATGCAATTTCTTGACTTTTAATTTGTGAATGTTCTACATCTTTGCCCTTAGGATACACTTCAAGGAAGTTTGTTCTAGGCTGATTCCTATCCTTTGTTTTGTCGATGCCCTTTAAATCCTGACGTATGTGTCTGATTGCAGATAACTGGAGTGTGAAGGCAATCAGGAGGAAGACAACCGGAACTGGACGTATGAGGTATCTTCGTAACGTGCCAAGAAGGTTCAAGACTGGTTTCAGAGAAGGTATTGTCTGATATCGATCATTTCTTAATCATTATCGTCTTTTTTTTTTTTTGTGTTTGTCCTCGAACTTTCTGTTCTTTACCTTGTACCGTGTCATTTGGGTGTTAATCAGGTACACAAGCAGCCCCAAGGAAGCAAGTTGCAGCTGCCTCTTAAAGTTTAGTTCCTTGAGTTTTATCGAACCAGTAATTGCTTTTACCAGAGTTTCTACTTGATTTGTGGATTAGTCAATTTGTATTAGTAATGAGATGTTTAGCTTAAAATTATCACAAAGATCAGGTTTACCATTGTCGTGTCTTTTTAGGGAGTTTCTTGAGCTTGATCATCTGTTATAGTCGGGTTGTTTTGGTTTAGTTCTAAATGTTGTCAGTGTTTAGTTATCAAATGATGGACCAGTAGATCACTTACTACAAATTTTCAGTCAAGTATCAAAGTTTGATACAGCATCAAATTATTTCACTTGGACCAGTAGACTCAACACTCAAGATGTTATCGATCCGGACCTAAACGTACTCAATCAGCCAGCCCTAACTCGTCATCCTTGTTGATGCGCTGATAAATCATTTTTAATTTAGAAACAACTGAAGTACAAAATAAACCTAAACCTACATTGAACTAGGGATGACAATTTCACTCAATCCGCTCTAAACTGATCCACCCGAAGAATTTTAATGGATGAAAACCCGAACTAAACGGGTGAAAAGCGGGTGAGTTGGGTGATGAATCGGGTCGGGTTCGGGTGGAGAAATTTCATCCGTCACCTGATCCATCCACCCGATTATAATTAAAAATAAAATAAAAAATCATCAAATTCCTTTTATATATATACACTAATGCATGCCTATCTTGTAGAGCTGATCAAGTGCGGGTCGGTCCGTTTGCCCGCTAAAATAGCGGGCTTGGACAAAAAATAAAAAATTAAACGGGTAACGGGCAAGAAAACTAGGCCCGCTTGAATAAATGGACGGACTTGGACTAAACAAAATTGCCCATGGGTGGCCCGCTAGGCCCGCTATTAAAAGAACCCATAAAAAGCTTCTCAAAACCCTCAATCCTCCGACGTTCTCTACTCATTTCATTTACAATTTGTACACTCTAAACCAATTAGGTAGCGCAAATGAATACTTATGCCTTACGTATAAGTGGAAGATTGTCGGTATTTACGCTTGTCGTATGAAGATTATTCGAGAATGGATATGCTAACGGGATTGTCGTATAAAGATAGTACTTTTCAAGTATTTATTACACGAAGGGTGTGTAACCGCTAACAATGCCGCACAAAGACCAAGGCAAAAATGAACTTTTGATGTTTGTAGTAGAACATTGTCAAACTTGTGTTTTTTTCCAAAAACTAGTAAACTTATCATTTGAAAATTACTATACTTTTTTAAGAGTAAGCTTTCAAAGACAATTGTTAAATTTTAGTGGGATCTCGCGATAACAAACTCGTGTTTTAATAAAAACACTAATTTTTGTATTTGATTTTAGTCAGGCCCGCGGACCGACCCGCTCTTTTGAAGTGGGCGGGTACGGACAGTAGAAACTGGCTCGCTTAGCGAGCTCGGGCTATAAAATAAGGCCCGTCGGACACTTTTTAAGCAGGTGGGCCCGGCCCGTGTTCGGCTCAAGCCCGCTTTTGATCAGCTCTACTATCTTGTATCAAACCCTAAGTAAATCTGTCTTTCTCCCCTACTTTCCCTTCCGTCCTCTTCTACCCTCTCTCTTAATTTCCGACCATAGCATGCACCACCTAAACCATCGCCAAATACACTGCTCTCCTTCGACCTCATCCAATCATCACCAGTCACATAACTCCTTCAAACTTCTCCGACCACCACCAAATCGCCAATCACTGTCAATAACTTATCTCTGCGAACCAAGATGACTCAGATCTACTTTCGTCAGCGGAAGTCGTTCAAGATCTCAACTCAAGGATGTTGTCGTAAGGGTGACACAACGGTGTTGGAATTGACGCTCAAGTAATACTCCGTATATGTAATAGACAATGCATTTTGTGGTTATATATTTGTAAATATTGAAATGGTATTTTAGAATTGAACCCGTTGTATATTTTATAATGGCTAAAATGGATAGATTGATATTTTGTGCATAGTTTGTTGAGTTTCGGGGGCTTTTTTTTACTTTTATTTTTATAATTATCTCACCCATTAATCACCCGATCCACCCGATTCACCCACGGATGATGGATGGGTCGGATTCGGGTGAGGACTTAATCGGGTGACGGGTGGGTCGGGTGAATTGGATGGAGTTAGGTGATGGATTTGGGTGAGGCTCCACCCAATCCGAAATTGACCCGTTGACATCCCTACATCAAACTATTTAGTGGGCATTTGGTTAATACTACAAAGGAAAGGGAAAGAAAATGAGAAAAAGAAAAGAAAGGGATTTACCTCAAAAGTTTATCCTTTGTTTAATTATTCAAAGGAAAGGGATCGAGGAATATAACACAACCATCAACCACCACCATTTGTCACACCTACCTCCCACTACTCCTGTGACGGACTGTTGGCGCCAATGACACCATTTTACGCCGACGCGTGGCCGACCTCTAGGTAGCACGAACACTCCTGACCAGACGTCCTGTAACAACCCGGATTATAAAACAAAGGAAAAACTTGTATAAAATAAATATCAGAGTACGATACTGATAAAAGGGTCAAGGTGGTGGAAACATCTGACCAATCCGGTTCGCTACTAAAACCAAAACAAACTAATACATTATTCAAAGGTTCTCATAACATGAAAACAAACTCCTAATTTATTATTCTTCTCGCCGCACAGCACTTCCCCAGCAAGATATCATCCAAACAGCAATATCTGAACAACCTGAGAATGGGGGTCGACAATCAGTAGGGAGTAACTAGATGCTCTCCCAGTCATGTTTACAACAATTGAATATAATCAACAATCAATAACAATTGAAAGGCATAAACAAGAAAACATGTGAGACCATGTATGCTCATGAAAACCAAATACAGCTTACTATGACTTCATCGACCTTAGACGAATGCAATCATGCAAACCTAGACCATATGCAACCACTAGACCATGAACACTTACAAGACTAGTAGCGACAAACGACCCACAACAACTTAAGGCACAAAACTAGCATTAAAGCATAGCAAACACGGTAACACACAATCCACAGCAACAGAAGGCATAATGCTAGCAACAAAGCTTAGCGAATAGAGCGAACGCCTGTTAGAGCGTATAATCACTGCCTCTAACTTGCCGAGCGTATAACCACGCCTCTAGCCGACGGAGCGTATAACTACTGCCTCCATCGGTGTGGAGCGTATAACCACTGCCTCCACGGTACTATGTATAGTGTATAACCACTGCCTATATGTCTAAAACCTGGCCAGACTCTCGGTAAACCGAACGACACTCGGGGAACAGAGCGTATAACCACTGCCTCTGCTACCCCTCCCCCCCCCCCCCCGAACATAGACCAAAGAAATCCCGCATCGACGGATTACGTTAGTTCGTTCCTATAGTATATAACTGATACTACCGTCATCTATTCAAACTAGCAAACCACAAATGCACAATATAACTGACTGTACTAACATGCGTGAACAACATCACGACTCAACTCATAGGATAGTGTAACTGACCATCTTACTTATCATATGAACAAGTGTAACCAAATATATATGCAAACACAATGTCATTTAATAACTGAACACAACACAACATGTGAACAAGTATTAACAGTTAATGTTATAGTACTCCAGCTATAACTTTAACATTAACCATTCAATGTTATAGTACCCCAACTATAACTTTAACTTAACCTTACCTCGTAACTCAATGTTATATTAACTCTGCTATAACATTTACTTCATTAGCCTAATGTTACATTAGCATTAGCTATAACATTGACATGTGACTTAAGTTATAGTAGCCCAGCTGTAACATTGAGCCATAATCTCAAAGTTATACGGCTTCATCTATAACTTCATCACGACCCCATAGTTGTACCAACCCAGCTATAACATTGGGCCATAATCTCAAAGTTATACTAGTTCAGCCATAACTCTAGGTCTTCTCACCAACACCCACCAAGCCGCCACTAGGGTTTCCATAGGGAACCCTAGCCGTACGCCCCAAACACCCAAACGGAGCATAGGCTGAAGGGAAATATCCGTAAAATTCCCTTAATTTTAAGGATTATAACTTAAATATAACATGCGATTTATGGTCATAAACGAAATACAATAGAAAACGATAAAGATTAAGAATCAACCTCGGGTCCTTTGATGTGCGGCGTAAAGAACAGAAATCAACAGAGATTTCCTCCTAATCGTTGCACCCAAGACCGTCTGAGACTATGCCCTTGTGCTAGAAATGCTCTCTAATTGACTTGCAATATCGAGAGAGCTATTGTGAGGTTATTCGATGTGAGATCTAGAAATTTCAGAGAAGAATACTCTGAAACCCTAATATTTTTGTCAAAATGAATGATTAGGTTAGAAAGGAGGAGAGGCTCTCCTTTTGTTCCTCCATTCGGCCAACCGTGAGCCCTCATGGGGAAGTGGGCTTCCACTTCCTCTTAATTTTAACTCGTGGTCCGGCTCGAAAATTGTTAAATGTATATGACGCGGTTTTTATTATAAATCGTCATCGGTTATCGGCTATTAAAGTATCAACTAATAACACGGGTTAGTTGAAATATTAATACATGTCCGACAAAGACGATATTGTATAATTAATTCAATATACATTAATCAAATATAATCGTTTATATTTAATTTACGAATTAACTGCTTAATTCGCCTTAGCCCATTTTATTTAATCCGTATTAAATAGAATATCTCAACATCGCATTTGACTAATTATTAGTCAATAACTCCGACTAACTGGTTAGTCAAATTTGGCATCAACATGACTGTATTTTCATACTGTCACATCTCTCAAACGTATCCTATAGGTGTGACTTTTAGGGACCAGTTGATCACCGCCATCTGTATGACAATAACGTCAAACTTATCTAGCAAGCCAACCGTTATTGATAAACGTGGATCAACTGATTATAATACAAAAGTATACCCTTTGATCCTTTTAGAGATTTGTGAGTCCTTGCACTAACTGTAAGGACACCAGCCCCAACAAGCTCCCACTTGTCCGTACAAGTGTATGTGCAATGACGTTATCCGCACTAACTGGAGGACACAAGCTCCAACAAACTCCCACTTGTCCGTACAAGTGTATGTGCGATAACCGATTCTCATATTCATTTAAAATTTCTCCCACTCAATGTAAAACAATTTGCAGATCCGGATCCGCAAAGGTCGTATTTTACAATCGATCTGTATCTAGAGTGGTTTCCCCGACTAGAGAGTAACTCAACTGATAAAACGAATTCGTATTCGAGCATGGCCATGCATTTCAGTTACAGCTCCTCGAGTGGCCCTGAGAAATATCGAGTACCTGATAAAGGCTGAATATTTCCTTCAACTCGACTCCTTCGGATCTAAGCACAGCATGAAATGACCCAGAAAAAATCTACTTGGCCCCCTGTTACGGATGACCGTGAGAAAGAAACCAAAGTCACCCAAAATCTGCCTTAGTCTCAAGAGACAGTCGATAGTCAAAAGAATCGACTCTTAGGATCACCATGGAGGTCCTATCCACGACCGGCACCGAATGTTATAAAACATTTAGGACTCCACGTCGATGTCACAATTGTGTCCTACGAGATATCCGTATAAATCGCCTCTCGTGATTGGTCACAACCTTTTGACTTATGGCTCGTTGAACCCACCATCAACCAACGTCACAAAATAATTACCTTGAGTTATCAGCTCACGTGGGCAATTAAGGACCAAAAATATAATGTTTGTTCAGTTAACTTTGTGGTGTTCAAAATTGTCGTACAAATCCACATGAAAAACAAAATATATAAATATCAAAACGATGATGTCGTATAGAGTACAAAAGAGAATGAATCTAATCCATAAAAGAGTACTACAACTTAGGAACACGTTTAATTCCCATGGAATTAACGTGCCCTTCATGCTTATCTTGTCGTAATGGTTTAGTGAGAGGATCTCGCTATATTATCATCTCGTAGCAATCTTTTCTATCACTACTTCCTTTTGCTCCACGTAATCTCGGATTAGATGAGCTTTCCGTTGTACATGTCTAGATTTTTTGCTAGACTTGGGCTCCTTAGCCTGGAAGATGGCACCTCTATTGTCACAATAGATGGTGATCGGGTCATTCGAACTAGGCACTATCGATAGTCCATGTAAGAATTGACGCATCCATATCGCTTCCTTTGTAGCTTCGACGCGGCATAGTACTCGGACTCGATCGTAGAATCTGCTGTAATAGTTTGTTTGGAACTCTTCCACTGATCATAGCGCCATTAAGAGTAAAAACGAATCCAGACCGAGATTTGGAGTCATCTCGATCCGTTTGGAAGCTAGCATCTGCAGAATCGGTTGCGCATAGCTTTTGATCGCCTCCATAAGTCAATGCCCAATCTTTAGTCCTCTGTAGGTACTTAAGAATGTTCTTGATAGCCATCCAATGTGATTCACCTGGATGCTGTTGGAATCGACTTGTCATACTCAATGCATATGCCACGTCCGGACGTGTGCATATCATGGCATACATGATTGATCCTATAGCCGAGGCATAAGGAATCCGTGTCATGCGCTCTTTCTCTTCCGGTGTCTCTGGTGCCTGAGACTTGCTCAAGTGCACCCCTGGAGCCATAGGAAGAAACCCCTTTTTGGAGTTAGTCATGCTGAATCTCTCTAGGATTTTGTCTATGTAAGACTCCTGACTGAGAGATAACATCCGTCGTGATCTATCTCGATAGATACGATGCCCGAAATTCTTTGTGCCTCTCCCAGATCTTTCATCCGGAAATGGTTTTTCAACCATACTTTCACCGAAGTTAAGAGAGGTATGTCATTCCCAATCAGGAGTATGTCATCGACATACAATATTAGGAAGACAATCTTGCTCCCACTCGACTTGATATAAAGACATGGTTCCTCGACCGATCGAGTAAATCCATTTTCTTTAATCACTTGGTCGAAGCGATGATTCCAACTCCGAGATGCTTGCTTAAGTCCATAAATGGAACGCTTAAGCTTGCATACTTTCTTAGGATGTTCAGGATCGATGAAACCTTCGGGTTGTACCATGTACAACTCTTCCTCCAAAAAGCCGTTTAAGAAGGCGGTTTTCACATCCATCTGCCAAATTTCATAGTCATGAAAAGCGGCAATCGCTAAGATAATCCGAATGGAACGCAGCATGACTACGGGTGCAAAAATTTCATCGTAGTGCAAACCTGGCACTTGGGTGAAACCTTTAGCAACTAGTCGTGCTTTATAGATATCTTGTTGACCTTCCACAGAATGCTTTATCTTGTAAAGCCATTTGCATTGAAGGGGACGAACCTTAGCAGGTAAGTCAACAAGATCCCATACGTTGTTCTCATACATAGAGTCCATCTCGGATTGCATGGCCTCAAGCCATAGCTTTGAGTCGAAACTAGTCATGGCACCTTTATAGGTTGCGGGTTCACTACTCGTTAAGAGTAGAATGTCATCTATGTCATGTTCCTCGACCATACCAATGTATCTGTCCGGAGGAATAGAGACTCTTCCCGACCTCCTAGGTTCCTCAGGAATATTCACCGCAGCCGGGATTGAAGGAATTGGTTCCTCCAATGGTTGCTCGGTATTTGGTTCTGGAATCTCCGACAGGTCGAAGGTTCTATCACTCTTTGCATTCTCGAGAAATTCCTTCTCTAAGAATGTCGCACTAGCCGCAACAAAAACACGTTGTTCGGTTGACGAATAAAAGTAATGACCAAGTGTTCCTTTAGGATAACCTATAAAGTATGTCTTGACCGATCGCGGGCCGAGCTTATCCTCGTGTCTCCACTTGACATAAGCCTCGCAGCCCCAAACCCGTATAAAGGACAAGTTAGGGACCGTTCCCTTCCATAGTTCATATGGAGTCTTGTCAACAGCTTTAGACGGACTTCGGTTAAGTATTAGAGCAACTGACAGAAGAGCATAACCCCATAATGAGTCAGGCAACACGGTGTGACTCATCATGGATCGAACCATATCAAGTAGTGTTCGATTTCTCCGTTCGGACACACCATTCAACTGAGGTGTTCCAGGTGGAGTTAACTGTAGGGCAATCCCACAGTCCTTAAGGTGTTGATCAAACTCGTGAGAAAGATACTCGCCACCACGGTCTGAGCGCAGTGTTTTAATCTTTCTCGCCCATGAGGTTCTGTACCCGATTCTCGGTATTCCTTGAATTTCTCAAAGGATTCACTTTTGTGCTTCATTAAGTAGACATAACCATATCTACTTAAATCGTCCGTGAAAGTGATGAAATACCTATAGCCTTCTCGTGCGGTGATTGACATAGGCCCACATACATCCGTATGTATGAGTCCTAATAGGTCAGCAGCGCGCATTCCAACACCTTTGAAGGAAATTCGAGTCATCTTACCGATGAGACATGATTCACACGTGCCAAATGATTGAAAATCAAAGGCCGAGATAGCTCCATTCTTTATGAGCCGTTTTACGCGTTTCTCATTAATGTGTCCCATACGGCGGCGTTACCATAGATACGTTTGATCTTTGTCACCAACCTTTAACTTTTTATTCATTACGTGTAATATTTCAGTGGTCTGATCTAAAACATAAATTCCGTTCATGGAGACCGCCTTGCCATAAATCATATCGTGTAATGAGAAAATGCAAGAATTATTCTCTATTACAAATGAAAAACCAAGTTTGTCAAGTGCGAAACCGAAATAATGTTTTTAGAAAGACTGGTACATAATAGCAGTTATATAAAAATAACTCAAATCCGCTAGGAAGCTGGATCACGTATGTTCCCCTCGAGACGGCGGCCACTCGTGCTCCATTCCCGACACGCAGTCCACCTCACCCTTTACGAGGGGTTCGATGTTTCGGAGCCCCCGCACATGATTACACAGATGAGAACCACAACCAATATCTAGTACCCAAGTTCCGTAACTTGCGTGGTTAATCTCAATCATATGAATAAAAGTAGAAGAGGAAGAAGACATACCAACAGGTTTAACGCGACCTGCTTTTATGTCCTCATGATAAACAGGACATGTACGCCTCCAATGCCCAGTCTTGTGGCAATGATGGCATTCCATGTTTTCGGTTTTGCTCTTTGTCGCGCCTGATGAGTTACTTGCCTCACCAGGCCCACTCTTACCTGATCCCGACTTCTTAAACTTCGGTTTACCTACAGCTAGGTCTGCTTGAGCTTTGCCCTTACCCTTGCTCTTGTTTGACACAACGAGAACATCCAGTTTCGAGCTCCCACTGAACTTCATGTCCTTCTCGGTCTGTACGAGAAGGGAGTGCAGTTCATGGGGACTTTTCTTCAAATCATTCATATAGTAATTCGCTCTAAAGAGCGCAAAACCATCGTGGAGTGAATGAAGCATGCGGTCAATAACAATGTTCTCGCTGATTTTACAATCAAGCGCCTCCAGTCTCTCGACATTCTCAATCATGCTGAGAATGTGTGGGCTAACCGGTTGGCCCTTCTGGAGTCTCGCATCAAAGAAGCGAGTGGTATGCTCATAGGTCACGATTCTCGGTGCTTTCGAGAATTCCTTGGTGAGCGTGGTGAAAATCTTGTTTGCACCTTGGGCTATGAAGCGTTTCTGCAAATTGGATTCCATTGCAAAAATGAGTACGTTTTTAATCGCACCCGCTTCCATGACGAAGTCGCTATACGTGGAGACCTCGTTAACTCGAGCCGTGGGGCCCGGGGTTGGCGGGAGGGGCTCGGTCGATACTTGAGCTTCCCGTCGCGGTGGCGCATTCCGTAATGCCGCTTCCCATTCCGCGAAGTTTGATCCATCATTCTTCGCCTAGTAGACCGATTCATCCGATTCATAAAGATCCGGCCGGACTCACGGTCCAACGTGGCACTTGGCATTGGGTCATCGAGGATGCCACCATTATGTTATTAGCGCTTTAAAAAACGTGATCTACGCTGAAAAAGAAAGAAAAACAAAAACGAAATAAGCAACTCATCGAGGTGATTTAAGTCTATTTAAAATTCATTTTAACGTGTAGACTCATTGCACTTGCATAATTGATCTCCCTCAAGAATAATACAAGTGATCCCAAGACTCAATTTCTGTAAATTGATAAGCCAACTGTTTAGCTAGTTCTTCCGTAAAAACTCTTGGTCGATAGATTTCCGTAAATCCTATCTATAGTCCACCATAATCACAGGATCGTACGAGTGACCATAGTGTTGAGATAAAATAGGTCAATCGGTTCCAACTTACCCGACGTAGAAGGGGTCATATTATGCCTACCGACGAAGAAGGGACTCATTGGAGTTTGACCTATAAAGACCATTCTCAATTTTGGTTTATACGAGGAAGATCCCATCGACTTAATTTTAATTCATTGTAAGTGAACGAAAAACTAGCATTGCGTGAATGAATTAATTTAGGTGATGGCTTAAAATAAAACGTGTGATATCTGTATATCAAAGAAAACTAACGCGTGACCTCTATATGAGTCAGTTTTCATGCAATTATTAGGTGGTTTGGTTTTTAGGCGGAAAATGATGCAATCTATCGTTACGATAAAATAAATAAAAGAATGCAATACGTAAATAAAAATTCCTAGTGTGGCCTATCCTAGTAAAAAGAACATAATACAATTTTTGAATCCACTGTTGGACCCGAGAAGCTTGTCTTGATGTTCCATCTTTTTCATGCATCGGGAGTGAGCATCCGGTCTCCATCTTTGGTCTTCTCAAAATTACAATTAAAATTTACAAAATATAAACCTATTTACATTCTAAATAAAAACTGTAATTATAAAAGAAAAACAAAATGGAGATTCGAGATCTCAAAATACAACCATGACCGTGTTCCATCATTACGGTAACACGTTCTACTAAGGCCACACTAAGTTACAACCGTTTGTAAAAATAAATAAATACGTAATGAAAGCATTCAAAAACATTCAAAATTAACGATAAATGAAATGCATCAACTAAAAACAAATTTATTCGTGACATAATTCTGTAATTATGTTAAATTTATCCAAACCACCTTTTAACGATTAAAATTTATGTGATAAAACCGCTTCTATCAGTTTTAATTTTAATCTATTACAATCCGTTACTTTAAATACACTTTAAAATAACTATATGGTACGTGGGTGAACCGTTTCACTATCAAGCGAGTGTACAACATCCGTATGATGTACATTTTATGGCCAAAAGAGAATTTGAAACAAAAAGAGTAAAATTCAAAACTGCCAAAACAAAATCCCTCGATCCAGGGACAAAAGGGCTCGATCGACTGAACTGCTAGTCGATCGAGAGGTATGCCAAGCAGTAAGTACTCGATCGACAGAACTAGAGGTCGATCGAGGACTTTAGTCAAACTGTTGATCGAGTACGAGGACCTCTCGATCGAACAGTGGGGTTTTAAAAGGTGGTCGATCGAGTTAAGCAAGTACTCGATCGAGCAAAAACAAGACAGAAAACCTCTCGATCGAGTAGGAACATGCTCGATCGAGAACAAAAATTCTGAAAAACTCAAAACCCTCGTGAAAACAGTTTGTCAAGACAAAATCAATTGCAATTTTGATCAAAACCGTGTAAAAATAAATCAACAAATTGCAAAACATGAACATATTGCTATAATGATCGTGTAAAATAACAATATGCACAGACAAAACGTTTCAACCGTGTATAGACATGACACGGTATACAAAAACAAAACCAACCGTGTAAACATGGCACGGTTTACAAGGAAAAACGCAACAAAGAAAGAAAAAAATTCTCGCAGTGAGAAAAATGTCACCACACGGTTTTATGACAAAAACAAAATCGTTTCAAATCGATTTATGAAAAATCACAATGAAAATTTACGTGGCCTCGCTCTGATACCACTTGAAGGGAAATATCCATAAAATTCCCTTAATTTTAAGGATTATAACGTAAATATAACATGCGATTTATGGTCATAAACGAAATACAATAGAAAACGATAAAGATAAAGAATCAACCTCGGGTCCTTTGATGTGCGGCGTAAAGAACAGAAATCAACAGAGATTTCCTCCTAATCGTTGCACCCAAGACCGTCTGAGACTATGCCCTTGTGCTAGAAATGCTCTCTAATTGACTTGCAATATCGAGAGAGCTATTGTGAGGTTATTCGATGTGAGATCTAGAAATTTCAGAGAAGAATACTCTGAAACCCTAATATTTTTGTCAAAATGAATGATTAGGTTAGAAAGGAGGAGAGGCTCTCCTTTTGTTCCTCCATTCGGCCAACCGTGAGCCCTCATGGGGAAGTGGGCTTCCACTTCCTCTTAATTTTAACTCGTGGTCCGGCTCGAAAATTGCTAAATGTATATGACGCGGTTTTTATTATAAATCGTCATCGGTTATCGGCTATTAAAATATCAACTAATAACACGGGTTAGTTGAAATATTAATACATGTCCGACAAAGACGATATTGTATAATTAATTCAATATACATTAATCAAATATAATCGTTTATATTTAATTTACGAATTAACTGCTTAATTCGCCTTAGCCCATTTTATTTAATCCGTATTAAATAGAATATCTCAACATCGCATTTGACTAATTATTAGTCAATAACTCCGACTAACTGGTTAGTCAAATTTGGCATCAACATGACTGTATTTTCATACTGTCACATCTCTCAAACGTATCCTATAGGTGTGACTTTTAGGGACCAGTTGATCACCGCCATCTGTATGACAATAACGTCAAACTTATCTAGCAAGCCAACCGTTATTGATAAACGTGGATCAACTGATTATAATACAAAAGTATACCCTTTGATCCTTTTAGAGATTTGTGAGTCCTTGCACTAACTGTAAGGACACCAGCCCCAACATAGGCAAGATACGTTATGCAATTTAAACAATAAAACACATACGTAAATACACAAATACAATTAAACATGATAATAAACAATCAAACACGTACCAATTTACACAAATCAATTATTAAATCGTGTAAATTACATCAATTGGCATAAACACAATTAAAGGAAAACACCTAGTTACCTTATTAAGCAATTAAATCCTAGAGATCGTCTTCAACGATGTAGATGTCTTCTCCAGGTGCAGTTTCCACGCCTTTATAAAAATCATCCACGTACCAAAGATAACGAATCTAATAAATATACTAACTAACTAACTAACTAACTAACGAATCTAAGTCCCTTTTTTTTTTTGAGTCCATAAGTCCCTCCCACAACCCTTGGATCATGCATGGTGGAAGGTTGAGATTGAAAGCAAAAAACACACTTAACACTAATTAATTCACTTCTCTCTCTAGTTTTAATAATACATTCACTAATTCATTATCATACACAATTAACACCATATTTTGTCTTATACTTCAAAGTTTATGAAAATTTTGTTAACATTTTTCCCGTTTTTATTTTTTTCGTTTTTTTTTTTTAGACAAGTTTTCGAATTTTGTTTTTTTTTTTTTCGAGATAAGTTTTCGACATTTTAGGATTTTACGAGTGTAATTCTAACAGCAAAAAGTGTAATTTTAAGAAATATTTTCGAGAATTTAGCGTTTTACAAGTTTAACTTCAATTTTTTTCGAGTGATTTTAACGAATAATATTTTGAATTTTTGTCATTTTATCACAAGTTATTGTAATTTAGCATTTTACGAGTGTTATTCTAATGACAAAAAGTGTTATTTTAGTCCAGGTAAGTGTAATTTTAGTCCAATAAGATTGTTATTTTTTGTCAAGGAGAATGTAAATTTAGTCCAGAAAAGTGTAATTTTAGTCCAGAAAAGTATAATTTTAGTCCACTGAGAATGTAATTTTAGTCCATTGAGAATGTAACATTAGTCCAATGAGAATATGAGAATATGACCAAGTCCAATGAGAGTGTAACATTAGTCCAATAGAGTTAAGTGTAATTCTAACAGCAAATAGTGTAATTCTAACAACAAAAAGTGTAATTCTAACAACAAAAAGTGTAATTTTAGCCGAAAAAAGTGTTATTCTAGCAAAAAAAAGTACAATTTTAACAGAAAAAAGTGTAATTCTAACAACAAAAAGTGTAATTCTAACAACAAAAAGTGTAATTTTAGCCGAAAAAAGTGTTATTCTAGCAAAAAAAAAGTACAATTTTAACAGAAAAAAGTGTTATTCTAACAACAAAAAGTGTAATTTTAGCCGAAAACAATGTTATTCTAGCAAAAAAAAGTGTAATTTTAACAGAAAAAAGTGTAATTCTAACAACTAAAAGTGTAATTTTAGCCGAAAAAAGTGTTATTCTAGCAAAAAAAAGTATAATTTTAACAGAAAAAAAGTGTAATTTTAATGGAGGAAAGTGTGATTTTAACCGAAAAAGGTGTAATTCTAACAACAACAAAAAGTGTAATTTTAGCAGAAAAAGTGTAATTTTAGTCGAAAAAGTGTTATTCTAGCGAGAAAAAGTGTTATTCTAGCCAAAAAAGTGTTATTCTAGCCGAAAAAAAGTGTTATTTTAATAAAAAAAGTGTAATTTTAATGGAAAAAGTGTAATACCTTAAAAATAAGACTATATTTTAAATATATCTAAGATTAAAATCAACAAATAATCTTAGATCTATTTTGTACATCTAAAACTAAAATAAAAATATCTCACAAAATAAAAATAAGAACTAAGAAAAAAAATATAAAGAAAATATTTCATATTTAGTAGATTTAATATTAAAATCAAAATATAATATAATTTATAATAACAATTCACAACAACAACAAAACTTTAAGATCTGAAATTTTTAAAACTAGATATTATGTGAGATCTAAAAATTTTAAATATCTAGTTCATAATGAAAAAAAACAAAACATGTAAAAACAAAAGAAAAAAAAAATCAGAAAAAACAAAAGAAAAAAAAAATCAGAAAAAACAAAAAAAAAAACGACTGACAAACCTAAAAACAAAAGAAAAAAAAATCAGAAAAAGCAAAAAAAAAACGACAGACAAACCAAAACACACACACAAACGAACAAAACTGAAGAAAAAAAAAAAAAGAGAGATCTGGAATTGAAAGACGGAGGAGGGAGGCCGTGAGTGTCTGGTGGTCGTGAGGGGTGTGGTTGCCGTGAGTGGTGTTGTTTGTTATGGGTGGTGGCGATGGGTGAGGTGGTGTTGTGGGCGACAGTAGGAGGAGGGAGGCGCAGGAGCCGAGGAGGTGATTGGTGGTGGCGATGGGTGAGGTGGTGGTGGTGTTGTGGGCGACAGTAGGAGGAGGGAGGCGGAGGAGCCGAGGAGGTGATTGGTGGTGGCGATGGGTGAGGTGGTGTCGGTTGTGGGTGGTGTTTGTGGTGCGAGGTGCGAGGTGGAAGGAGGCGGTAGTGGGGTGGTGAGGTCACGGTGGTGGTAAAATGGAGGGAATTTTTTTTATTTTTTAGATTTTGAATTATTTGGGTTTTTTTGGATGAGAGAATTATTTGGGTTTTGAATTAATTTGGGTTTTAGAGAGGGAGTAGAAAAGTGAATTGTGTGAATGAGAGAGAAGTTGGTGGAAAAATAAATCTTATATAGTGGATTAAAATTTAATTAGTATGGATTAGTAAAGTAGAGAGGGGAAGTGTTTAATTAGACATTAACCATCCTTTTTTGCTTCCAATCTCAACCCTCCATCTTCCTCATCCAATGGCTATAAGGAGGACTTATGGACTCAAGTGTAAGACATGGACTCAAATGATCTTATCACTATATATATATATATATATATATATATATATATATATATATATATATATATATAAAATTATAAAAAACTACGCGAAACATAAAAACTTACGAAGAAGATAGATAAATCCAAGAAGTAGGATCGATCTAAGCACGAAAGATGATGGAGGAGAAAGGAGGCACACGAAAACCCTAAAAGAGGGGTAGGGCGTGCAAGACAAAGAGGGAGAGAAGAAGGAAGAGATTAGGTTTAGGGTTTTGTGAGAAAAGAGAATCAAGGGTTTGATTTCCTTCCTATTTATAGAAAAGCTCATGGGTTTATTCTAAGTTTAGGCCCAAAACTCACCCATCTACACCAAGAAACACGTGAGACCCAAGGAAGGAGCGGGTCTTCACCGTTTTCAAGCCCAACGAGCCCAAAAGACAAGAGACGGATATTTTCCTGAAAATAAAATATAAAATATGGGAAAATAAAATTAAAGAATTATATTATGGAAATTAGGGGTGTTACACGTCCAAAGGCCCGACATGCGACATTTGCGAACACACGCCTAAACGTGTCGGATAACTATAAACGAGGGATGAGATGTCGAAAGACTGAAAGAGATTAATTAGAACATGGGTTTGAGGGAGAAATGAGAATAAGTTATGGTCAAAGTCAAATTTTACCTTCAATTATTTAAATTTAATACACTATAAAAAGAATTAAAACAGGCGACCGATTTTGGCGACTGAAATCAGTCGCTAAAATCAATTTGGCGATGAAATCGTCGCCAAACGCGTCATGACCTTAATCGCCTTTTCTAACTTTGGCGATCGAAAAAATAGTCGCTAAATTGGCGATCGATTTTAGGTAGTCGCCAATTTGGCGATCGAATTTCGATCCGCTAAATTTGGTATTAGTCGCCAAATTTGGGTGACGTAGCGATTTCACCGAGAAACTTTGGCGATCGAATAAGAGCTTTAGCGATCGAAATTGATCGCCATTTTGGCGACTACATTAAATCAGTCGCCAATTTGGCGACTGAATTTCAGTCGCCAAAGCCCTTTTCAGTCGCCAAAGTTGCTGTAAGTTTTTGTGATTTTTTTCGTTTTCAATGCTAGCCAACCTGCATACAACGCCATACATCAACCCAAATTTCATCGCCATACATCCCAAATTTCAACACACACAACACCATACATTTCAACCCAACACCACCCATTTTCTCAAACTTCATTTCATATATTGAAAATGAAAGTTTTACAAGCTAAGCTATTCTAAAGTTCAAGTCTAAAGTTCAAGTTTTACAAGCTTACATGCTAAAATCATCTTACTTGGAAGCCAACACCGGCTCCACTCCTCCCTTGTGGACCATGCGGATCATTTGGATCGTAGTTGGGTCTAGGTCCGGGGTTACAACCTTGCCACCAATTCTCAAACATTTCCATTCTTTCCTTCATTTGGCGTAATTCTTCATCACGTTTGGCATCACGTTCATCACGCTCTCTTACTTGAGCTTGAAGTTGACTAATAATTCTCGGTTGATACGTGTTGCTGGGAATTGTTGAAGTCGATCTCCTACGCGTTTTCTTATAGAAAGCCGGTGTTGAACTTCCGGTACCATACACGTGCCCTTTCTTGAAGCCATTCACCAACTCATACCATATGCCATTATCCGGTTTTTCTGGATTGGCGGCCTTTTCTTGTTCAAATGCTTCCTACAATATTAAACAAATGGTTGTAAGTTAATATGGTAACCACCTTATATACGACATTTTAAAAGAGAATAAATTAACAAAAATTAAGTGTTAGGGAAAACTTACATATAATTGCTTGTCTTTTGGCTTAGTCCAACTTCTAACCCCTTTGTGGTCAACCCCGGAATGCGTGTCCGTAAATGAGTTCCGATGATCTGTCGCAATCGGCTTTGACTTCTTCTTTCCTTTCTGAATGAAAAAAAACATACATGTTAGAAAATCAACAAAAAATCTAACATAAAATAAACATGTTGCATTGAAAACCAAAAAAAGTGTGAAATAATAGACAAACTTACACCCAATACACGATCCCAGAACGATCGTGAACCCGCGAAATGAGTAGGCTCGTTCACGGCATCTTCCTTTCCTCCTTTTTTGTTGAGGGATGCTTGCTTAGACTTCTTCTTAAAAGCTTCACTTTTGGTATGCTTTATTAAGCCTTCATACTTGTCACCTGCAATTACACATATGAAATCATAACTAATAAGTTACAGATATTATTTATAATATAAGAGAGTATATGCTAATTAATACAAATAACAAAACAAGTTAATTAAAATACCTTTCATGTGCTCTGGTTCCTTCGGGGCCTCGATCGTCTTCCGCATCACGTCCCGATATCGTCGAGTACCAACGCTATTGTACCCGCTACGGACATTCTGTTCTTGAGACGGTGACCAAGCAAATGATAGCTACAAAAAAAAAAAAGCGACAAAATTTCATATTAGTATAAAATAAAAGTATAACCTTGGTTCTTAAAAAAATTATCAAAATTAATTATTTGGTTTCTAAAACAAAGAATTACTAAAATATATACCCGAAAGTTATTGAACCACACCTCTTTTTGTGCATTAGAAGCTTGTGTCCACGATGTAGGAATTGGACCCACGAAATTAGTCTTCGTGCTTTTCGTGACACCTCGTATCACGCAATCGTCCATAAACCTGCATTTATTTTGAACGTGTAAAATTAGAAACAATTATTATTTTACAAAAAAAAAAATAAAAATAGTAGACTAATAAAGAATAAAACTTACCATAATCCCGCCGCTCAAGAATCATCCGATGATCCAAAGCGTCACCGTATCGGTACTGTCGGCTCGTCGGTAGCGCGCCTCTCACTGCTACCGTCACCGTCTGGCCCCGCATCGAATCCTCCCGCACAAACTCCTCCTCCTCCCTCCTCCGCACGCGTACTCATCCCGTAACCCGAGCCGCCTCCACGCTTCCTACCTCGACCGCCCACCATCTCAACAGATAATACAAATAAAAATTAACACAAATAATGATAAATGAAAATTATACAGACTTCTAAATTTTAATAATTTACTCTTGAGGAATACAAAATTATACCAATTTAATCATCTTCAACTCCAAACCCCTCGTCCTCATCCTCATCCTCATCCTCATCCTCATCATCGTCATCATCATCATCATAATCATCTTCCTCTCCAAACCCCTCGTCCTTCCTCCTCCTTTTCTCCTCCTCCCTTCTCCTCCTCACCTCCTCTTCCCACCTCCTCTCCTCCTCTTCTTCCCTTCTCTCCTCCTCCTCCTCCGCCTCATCCTCCCCCTAGCCTCTCTTCCACATCATAATATTCTTCCTCTTTCATGTCTTCACCATCTTTATTCTCATGCTCATAGTTGATTTCATCGGGTGGAGACAAAAGTGTTTCATTTGAAACGTTTTCTTCTTGGAAAAAAGTTGTATCAACTTGTGACCGTGCCTTTGTCTTAAAGATTGCACACCACGCATTTTGATTTCTATCATTTGTTGTGCTTGGATAAGTAGCAAAATACACTTGATGAGCCTGATGTGCAAGTATAAATGTATCATACTTAGAGTATGTTCTAGTACGATTCACTTCTACAAGCTTGTATTGTTCATGTACTCTCATTCCAAATACAGAATTATCCTTCCAAATCAACCTTGAATAAGACACTTTTATAAGCTCGGTCACGTCCATTATAACTAATTTCAAAGATATCTTCAACTATACCATAGTATTCGTTGTCATCAAGAGAAGAAATAGTAACCCCCCAATTGCACCTAGCCTTACCTTTACCGTGGTTGAATGTTTGAAAATTAAACCCATTAACCGAGTATCGATTCCACGTTCTTACCATTTTTGAAAGACCAAAAGCCAAACTTCTTATCAAATCATCTTGAATATTCAACTCAATTACATGTTTCTGAAACCATGATGGAAATTGGTCCTCATGTTTGTCCCAAACATCATCCTTACTTATATTAGGATTCCTCTGAATGAAATCATTAACAAATTGTGTTTCGTATGATTCCAAGAGGTCACAATTAGATAGCACGTAAAGGTGGGCACGATTATACTCCTTATCATCCAAATATCTTGTTTGCCCCTTTGATGAACACCCTTCATCATCTTGAGTTTGAAAAAATTCGGGTAAACTTCCGTCTATTTCATCCGGTTTCTCAACATTCAAGTTTTTTGCTTTGGTTTCTATATGTTTTTCAAAGTAAAGAGAACAAAAGTTTGCAATCTCTTCCGTTAAATAAGCATTGCATATAGAACCTTCCACCCTAGCTTTATTACCAATTTTTTTCTTCAAATGATTAAGAAACCTATAAAAGTTAATGATGAGTTTTATTAATAATAAAGTTAACATATAATAAATAGATTAGTTATTATTATTAATTTTAATTTAAAAGTAGCTAGATTATCTTAATTACCTTTCAAATGGATACATCCACCTATATTGGACGGGTCCCCCAACTTTGGCTTCATATGGCAAATGAACCGGTAGATGCTCCATGGAGTTAAAAAATGCAGGAGGAAAGATCATTTCAAGCTTACACAATATCTGTGGTATTTGCTCTTCCAGCATTTAATCATGTCATCAACACATATTGAAGAGGCACATAAATCTCGGAAGAATTGACTAATCTCAACAACTGCATTCCAAACGTTTGTCTGCACGAGGTGTTTCAAAACAACGGGTAATAATTGCTCCATGAAAACATGACAATCATGACTTTTCAAGCCTTGCAACTTCAGCTTCTTAAGATCAACACATCGACTAAAATCTGATGCATACCCATCAGGAAACTTCAAATTTTGTAACCACTCACACAATACCTTTCTCTTAGCTTTGTCGAGAGTGAAAATGGATGTTGGCTTAGACCCGTCGCCGCGAATGTGTAATTTGGGACGATGACAAAATTTCTGCAAATCTTTTCTAGAAGCAATGCTATCACATTTTTCACCTTCTACATCCATGATCATGTCAATTAGTTGCTCAAAGAAATTCTTTTCTATGTGCATTATATCCAAATTATGTCTTATCAACATTGTCTTCCAATAAGGAAGGTCCCAAAGAATGCTTCTTTTAAACCAACCGTTTTTTCTGCTTTTTCAATTCTTTAAATTCTTCCTCATTACCATCAATAGGGGATGGTAAATCACATACCGTCTTCCATATCTCATCCCTAGGCACTCGTTTCGGAGGGGCATCAAGCACCTCTTTACCTTTTGTGAAACTTTTCTTGTTCCTCCTATGTGGATTTCCCTCTCGTAAGAAGCATCTATGACAATCAAACCAGCTTATTTTCTTGCTATTGAGAAGCCAAAATGCTTTACTTTCCTCCATGCAACAAGGACATGCTTTTTGTCCTTGTGTAGACCACCCAGATAGCATACCATAGGCGGGAAAATCATTTATTGTCCAGAAAAGGGAAGCTTTAAGTTGAAAATTTTGTTTTTTAGACACATCATAAGTTTCCACCCCAACTTCCCACAAATATTTCAACTCCTCCACCAGTGGTTGTAAATAAACATCCAAATTACATTTCGGGCTTTTTGGTCCGGGAACAATAAGTGACAAGAAGATAAATGGTCTTTTCATACATAACCAAGGTGGTAAATTGTATGGTGTGACCATAATGGGCCAACAAGAATACTTCCTCCCAAAATTACCGAAAGGATCAAATCCATCCGTACACAAGCCAAGTCGTACATTGCGGGGTTCCTTGGCAAAATCAGGATACATCTGATCAAATCGTTTCCATTCTGTGGGAAATAATCTGTATACTTCCCTTAATATAGAAGGATTGTAACGAATTTAACAATGATGATCAATGGTCATAAACAAAACATAAACAAAGTATAAAGGATTCAGAATTAACCTTCGGTCCTAGCAAAATTGGCCTAAGAACAATATCAAGATTGATATTCGCCTATCAGTTGCACCCAAGACGATATGAGATATGCCCTATTGATTGTGCTAGAATCGATCTAAAATTTTCTGTAAAATTTAGTTGTTTTGTGTTTTTTTGATGAGAGAGAGAGGCTAGGTCAAGAAAAAGAATTAGGGTAGAATAATTCTCTCCTTTTCTTTCTTATACTGACCGAATTATGGAGTCAATTAGCATGCATTTTAGTAGTAGGTGGTTTGGTTTTAGGCGGAATATGATGCATTAACTAACATGTGAATGAAAAGCAATAATAATGAAAAACGTAAAAACAGTAAAAGTCCTAGTGTGGCCTATCCTATCAAAATGAACAATAAATACAAGTTTGGAATCCATCCTTGGACCCGAGAAGCTTGTCTTGATGTTCCATCTTGATCCATGTAGCGGGAGTGAGCTTCAATCTCCATCTTTAGTCTTCTTTGAAATTACAATAAATAAAATTACATAATTGACCTATTTATTACATTCTAATTTCAAAACCCAAAACTAAAATAAAGGAGATTCGAGATCTCATAATTACATAAAAAATCACGTTTCCTTCATTACGAAAACATAATTTGACTAAGGCCACACTAAGTATTACAATTTACAACCGATTGCAAAATTAAATACGTAAATAAAATCCATTCATTCGATTCATTCAACAAAATTAAAAGCATCAACTAAAAATAAATTAAACATACATGACACAATTCCTTAATTATGTTGATTAATTTATCCAAACCACCTATTTAAATTAAATTAAGTGACAATTCTGCAATTAATCACATTAATTTCATTCTTAATCCATATTAAACTTGTAATATGAATTCTATCCGTCAAAATTTTATTCGGTATCTTTAAATTGTGAACCGATTCACAATAACTAATTGGCCAAAATAAAATAAAATAAAATACAATTTTTATTTGGTCTCGGCCGGAAAAATAAACAACAAATTTTTTTTTTTTTTATATAATTCCAAAATGCTCACAAATAAAATAGAAACCCCCCCCCCCTTTTTATATTCGCAAATAGGAAAACAAAAGGAAAAAAAAATTTCCAAGTTTTTTCTTTCTTTGAATTAAGAAAACAAAAGAAAAAACTTTCCAAATTTTTTTCTTCTCGCTTACTAGAAAAACAAAAAACAGAAAGTCTTATTTTTTTTTTTCACGGCAAACCCTAAAAAAAAAATTAAGCCGTCTATTTTTTTTTCTCTCTCTCGCAATAAACCCTAGATAAAAAACGATGAAGAAAAGTTTACAGTTGCTATTTAGAACATGATTTAGCAAATAAATTAATGAACATGATTAATCTTATATGCTAAAACTATATAGCAAAAACAAGTTCTTGAATCATCGTCATGACTATCCAATATACAATTCAATTTAATCCGAATTAGATCAAGGTATCTACAAATTCATTTTATTATCATCTTAACTGATTAAAACAATAATTTGTATGAATCATATGGAAATTAAATCATCAACAATAAGAGGAAAAACCGAAAAAAAACAGACGGTAAAAACAAATTTACCTCACGGCCCAAAAAAAAAAATTAACAGCCGAATTTTTTTTTCTTTTCGAAATTCCTTATGTTGTTTACGTACACTTTTATGAAAATCATCAAGATTAAAATTCGTGGCCTAGTGCTCTGATACCACTATGACACATTCATCTTATTGATATTAAATATAACTGATTATATTTAATTATGAATTAACAGATTAATTCATCCAAGCTAACATTACATATATTTAATTAAATATAACTTATTATATTTAATTTACGAATTGACAGTTAATTCGTCTCAACTAATATTATTTAATTTTCATTAAATAATTATCTCATCAACACATTGACTAACTTTTTAGTCATTTTGGGCATCAATGTGATTATATTTCTATAACCACATTTCTAAAACACATCCTATAGGTGTGACCTTTAGGGACCAGTTGATCACCGCCATCTGTATGATAATAACGTCAAACTTTCTAGCAAGCCAACCGTTATTAGGTAAACGTTAATCAACTGATTAAATATACGAAGTATACCCTTGTGAACCTGTAAGAGATTTACAAATGTTATCACACTAATTTGTGGAGGACACAAGCTCCAACAAACTCCCACTTGTCCTCACAAGTGTATGTGCGATAACCGATTCTCATATCCTTAAATTTCTCCCACTCAATGTAAAACAATTTGCAAATCCGAATTCACAAAGGTCGTATTTTACAAGCGATCAATATCAAGAGTGGTTTCCCCGACTAGAGAGTAACTTAACTGATAAACGAATCAACATTCGAGCATGGCCATGCATTTCTGTTACAACTCCTCGAGTGGCCCTGAGAAATAACTATACCTGATAAGGGTTGGATATTTTCCTCAACTCGAATCCTGCGGATGTCCTATCCACGACCTGGCACCGAATGTTTTAAACATTTAGGACTCCATTACGTTGTCACAAAAAGTTGTCCTACGAGGTATCGTCATAATCTCGCATCTGTGATCGATCACTCAACCGTTTGACTTATGGCTCGTTGAACCCACCATCAATCGACTGCACAATGTAATAGCCAGAGTTATCAGCTCACATTGGCGATTACGGACCAAAACAAATATAATGTAATTCAGTTCACTTTGTGGCGTTCAATGTTATCAGTACAATCCACATGAAAAACAAAATATTATATATAAAACGATGAAGTTATAAATAGTATATGAAAAGATAATGTATTAAATCCATAATCAAGTACTACAACTCAGGAACATGTTTAATTCCCATGGAATTAACATGCCCTACATGCTTATCATAATTCAACGGTTTGGTGAGAGGATCCGCGATGTTATCATCCGTCGCAATCTTGTCAATCACTATCTCTTATTGCTCCACGTAATCACGGATCAGGTGAGCTTTCCGAAGTACATGTCTAGATTTGTTGCTAGACTTTGGCTCCTTAGCCTGGAAGATGGCACCTCTATTGTCACAATAGATGGTGATCGGGTCATTCGAACTAGGAACTATCGAAAGCCCTTGTAAGAATTGACGCATCCATATCGCTTCCTTTGCCGCTCCGGCGGCATAGTACTCGGATTCAGTAGTAGAATCTGCTACAACACACTGTTTGGAACTCTTCCAGCTGACCGCAGCACCATTAAGAGTGAAGACGAACCCGAATCGAGATTTTGAATCATCTCGATCCGTTTGGAAGCTAGCATCTGCAGAATCTTAGGTTGCGCATAGCTTAGTATCGCCTCCATAAATCAATACTCAATCCTTAGTCCTCCGTAGGTACTTGAGGATATTTTTGACTGCTATCCAGTGTGTTTCACCTGGAGTCTTTTGGAACCGACTCGTCATACTCAATGCATTTGTCACGTCTGGACGTGTGAATATCATGGCATACATGATCGATCCTATTGCAGATGCATAAGGAACACGACTCATGCGCTCTATCCCTTCAGGCGTCGTGGGTGACTGAGACTTGCTCAACTTCATCCCAGTCGTCATAGGAAGGTTCCCCTTCTTGGAGTTGGTCATGCTGAACCTCTCAAGAACCTTATCCAAATAAGACTCCTGACTAAGTGATAACGTCTGTCGTGATCTATCTCGGTAGATACGGATTCCCAAAATGCGTTGTGCCTCACCCAGATCTTTCATCTGGAAATGGTTCTTCAACCATTCTTTAACCGAAGATAGGAGAGGAATGTCATTCCCAATCAAGAATATGTCATCGACATACAATATCAAGAATACAATCTTGCTCCCACTCGACTTGATATACAGGCATGGTTCCTCGACCGATCGAGTGAAACCATACTCTTTTATCACTTGGTCGAAACGATGATTCCAACTCCGAGAAGCTTGCTTAAGTCCATAAATGGAACGCTTAAGCTTGCATACTTTCTTAGGATGCTCAGGATCTATGAAACCTTCGGATTGCACCATGTAGAACTCTTCCTCCAAATAACCGTTGTTTAAGAAGGCGGTTTTCACATCCATTTGCCAAATTTCATAATCATGAAATGCGGCAATCGCTAAGATTATCCGAATGGAACGTAGCATGACTACAGGTGCAAAAATCTCATCATAATGCAATCCGTGCACTTGAGTGAAACCTTTTGCCACAAGTCGTGCCTTATAGATATCTGGTTGCGCGTCTACATAACGCTTTATTTTGTAAAGCCATTTACACTGTAGAGGTTTTACCTTATTAGGTAAATCAACTAGATCCTATACGTTATTCTCATACATGGAGTCCATCTCGGATTGGATGGCTTCAAGCCATAGCTTTGAGTCGGAACAAGCCATAGCACCTTTATAGGTTGCGGGTTCATTACTTTCCAGAAGTAAAACGTCATTCTCCTCGACCATACCAATGTATCTGTCCGGAGGATGAGAGTCTCTACCCGACCTCCTAGGTTCCTCAGGAATATTAACCGTATCACCAGTTGAAGGTATAGCTTCCTCCATCTGTTCCTCGGTTGTTGGTTATGGAATCTCCGACAGCTCGAAGGTTCTATTACTCGACTTATTCTCGAGAAATTCTTTCTCTAAGAACGTCGCACTAGCCGCCACAAAAACTCGATGTTCGGTAGGCGAATAGAAGTAATGACCAAATGTTCCTTTTGGATAACCTATAAAGTATGTCTTGACCGATCGCGGGCCGAGCTTATCCTCGTGTCTCCACTTGACATAAGCCTCGCAGCTCCAAACCCGAATAAAGGACAAGTTAGGGACCGTTCCTTTCCACATTTCATATGGAGTCTTGTCGACAGCTTTAGACGGACTTCAGTTAAGTATAAGAGCGGCTGACAAAAGAGCATAACCCCATAATGAATCAGGCACTACCGTGTGACTCATCATGGATCGAACCATATCAAGTAAGGTCCGATTTCTCCGTTCGGACACACCATTCAATTGAGGTGTTCCAGGTGGAGTTAACTGCAAAACGATTCCACAGTCTTTCAGGTGTTGATCAAACTCATTTGAAAGATATTCGCCACCCCGATCTGAACGGAGTGCTTTAATCTTTCTACCCAGTTGGTTCTGTACCCTATTCTGGTATTCCTTGAATTTCTCAAAGGACTCATTTTTATGCTTCATTAAGTAGACATATCCGTATCTACTCAAATCGTCCGTGAAAGTGATAAAATATCTATAGCCATCTCTAGCGGTAATTGACATAGGTCCATATTCGTCCATATGTATGAGTCCTAATAGGTCACTAGCGCGCATTCCAGCACCTTTGAAGGAAATTCGAGTCATCTTGCCAATGAGACATGATTCACACGTGCCATATGTAGAAAAATTGAATGCGGGAATAGTCCCATTATCGACGAGTTTCTTCACGCGTTTCTCATTTATGTGTCCCATTCGACAATGCCATAGATAGGTTTGATCTTTGTCACCAACCTTTAATTTCTTATTATTCATGTGTAATACTTCCGTGGTTTGATCTAAGATATAAATTCCATTCATGGAAACTACTTTGCCATAAATCATTTCATTAAAAGAGAAAATACAACTATTATCCTTTATTGAAAATGTAAAACCGTCTTTAGCAAGTACGGAAACAGAAATAATGTTCTTAGATAAACTGGGTACATAGTAACAGTTATTTAAAAATAACTCAAGACCACTAGGGAGTTGGATTACATATGTTCCCTTCGAGGCAGCAGCAACGCGTGCTCCATTCCCGACTCGCAGGTCCACACCACCTTTTTCGAGAGGTATGATGTTCTTTAGGCCTTGCAAATAATTACACAGATGAGAACCACAACCAGTATCAAGTACCCAAGTTCCGAAACTTGCATGGTTAATCTCAATCATATGAATATAAGATGACATACCAACAGGAACGACGCGGCCTGCCTTAATGTCCTCACGGTAGACGGGACAGTTCCTCCTCCAATGTCTAGTCTTGTGACAATGGTGGCACTCTATGTCACCGCCCTTACTCTTTGCCTTACCCTGTGAGCCACTAGTCTCACCAGACGCACTCTTACTGTTTCCTGGCTTCTTAAACTTTGGCTTACCTACAGCTAGGTCGCCATGAGCCTTGCCCTTACCTTTACCCTTGTTGTAAATCGTGAGAACATCCTGCTTCATGCTCCCACTCAATTTCATATCCTTCTCGGTCTGTACGAGAAAGGAGTGTAGCTCATGAGGACTCTTTTTCAAGTCATTCATGTAGTAGTTCGCCCTGAAAAGGGCAAAACCATCGTGAAGAGAATGAAGAATTCGGTCAATGACAATGCTCTCACCGATTTTACAATTCAAAGGCCTCCACTTCTCGACATTCTCAATCATGTGAAGAATGTGTGGGCTAACCGGTTGGCCCTTCTGGAGTTTCGCATCAAAGAAGCGACAGGTATGCTCATATGTAATGATTCTCGGTGCCTTTGATAACTCATTAGTGAGCGTGGTGAAAATCTTGTTTACACCTTGGGCAATGAAGCGTCTCTGCAAATTGGTTTCCATTGCAAAGAGGAGTACGTTCTTTATCGCACCCGCTTCCATAAAGAAATCACTATAAGCGAGTGACTCGTTGGCTCCTGCATTTGGGCCTGGGTTGACCGGTATTGGCTCGCTTAAATACCCGAGCTTACCGTCAAGCAATGGCAAAGATTCCGTAGTGCCGCCTCCCAGTCCGCAAAGTTGGACCCATCATTCTTCGATCCGCGTGGACTGATTCATTTGGTCCATGAACACTTTTTGCCAGGATGAACGATCTAGTGTGGCACTAGGCATTGGGATTGCGTTATTTCCAGCCATTTGTTGTAACAGTATTATCGAAAATAATCGTGTTCTACACTGCGAAAGAAGAATAAAAATAATAAGCATGTGCATCGTTTTAATTTTAAGTCTAATGAACTAATGTCATAACGCGAAGACTCAAAACATTTACACAATTGACCTCCCTCAAGAATTATATAAATGATCCCAAGACTCAATTCTCTGTAATTGATAAGCTAACCTTTTAGCTAATTCTACCGTTAGAATTCTTGGTCGATAAATTTCTGTAAATACTATCTTTAGTCCATCATAATCACGAGAAACTTTTCGGACTATGATGTTGAGGTAAACTAAGTCAACACAACTACTTACCCAACGTAGAAGGGGTCATATTAGGCCTACCCATGAAGAAGGGATTCATAGATGTTTGCCCTTATAAAGACTAATCTCAATTTCCGTTTTAGAGGAAGATCCCATCAACTTTATTTTAATTCATTTTATGTGAACTATAATCTAGCATGCGAGAATGAATAAACTAAGGTGATGGCTTATAGACTGTGACATCTGCATGTCCATGAAAATCATCAAGATTAAAATTCGTGGCCTAGTGCTCTGATACCACTATGACACATTCATCTTGTTGATATTAAATATAACTGATTATATTTAATTATGAATTAACAGATTAATTCATCCAAGCTAACATTACATATATTTAATTAAATATAACTTATTATATTTAATTTACGAATTGACAGTTAATTCGTCTCAACTAATATTATTTAATTTTCATTAAATAATTATCTCATCAACACATTGACTAACTTTTTAGTCATTTTGGGCATCAATGTGATTATATTTCTATAACCACATTTCTCAAACACATCCTATAGGTGTGACCTTTAGGGACCCGTTGATCACCGCCATCTGTATGATAATAACGTCAAACTTTCTAGCAAGCCAACCGTTATTAGGTAAACGTTAATCAACTGATTAAATATACGAAGTATACCCTTGTGAACCTGTAAGAGATTTACAAATGTTATCACACTAATTTGTGGAGGACACAAGCTCCAACACATTCTTCCCCATCACTAGGATGACTCATCTTCCCCGGAGCACGTGGGTTTTCTTTGTGCCATCTCATTTGTTCGGCAATGTTTTTGGTGGCATAGATTCTTTGAAGTCTTGGTGCGAGAGGAAAGTAAAACAATTGGTTACATGCTATTGGTTTCTTACTCTTTTTGGCCCTCTTACTACCGTTGCCTTTTTTCAACACCAAAATCAGATCTCCTTCACTTGTCTCATATCTATCCGCCCCACAATCTTTACATTTGTCAAGCAAAGCATCATCTTTCCAAAATAACATACATCCTTCAGACATGCATCAATCTTTTCATGCGGTAATCAAGACCTTTAACTACTTTTTTGGTAGTGTAGAAACTTCGGTCATGATATTATCATCGGGGAAAGATTCCTCAAGGAACGAGGCAACGCCATCAACAAAGAACAAATGGCATATTAAACTCACATTTCAAGGTAATTAGCCTAGAAGCGGCTTGTAACAATGTCATTCTGCTTCCTTCATACAAGGGTTTTTCTGAGGCTTTTAACATGTCAAGAAAGGCTTTTGCTTGTGGGTGTGGCGGTTGTTCTTCAAAAATGGTTGTATGGTCATCACTATTAAAAATAGTGGAATCCATAGCATTAACAACCATCTCTCTATATGGGTTCTCATCATTTTGTATTTGTTGGGTGTGAGCTTGTTCATGAATTGGAGAATATGCTTCTCCATGTGAAATCCAATTGTAATAATTTGGCTTAAACCCGTTTATAATGAGATGTTCTTCTACTCCAATGTCAAGCTGGTATTTCAGGTTTTTGCATTTGGCACAAGGACACCTAAGTTTTTTTGTCTACCAAGTCATATTCATCTTGTTGTTTAGCAATTTCAATAAACTCGCTAACACCCTTTATAAATCTAGCGGTAGGGCGTCTTTTGTTATTGGAATGGTCTAATCTTCCTTCATACATCCATGAACGTTCCAATCTCTTCATTTTAATCTAAAGAAGACCCCACAATAATTTAAACATTTTTAAAAAATAACAATAATATTACATACAAAATTTAAACATTATACTCCACATTATACAATAAACATATGAAAACAATATATAAATATTGTCAATAAGTAATCCATCTTCGAATGGGGTCCTTATCACTCCAACCTAAACCCGTCAATGTACGTTTCAAGTAACTAGCAAACACACTTGTAATTTATTAATGAGGAAAAAATTCGGCAAATTCCTTCTTCTCCAAATACACATCTATGTAGAATAACTAATTACTCCACATATACATGTATTCGGAGAACATTAAAGGGATCGCCACCAAACTCATTCCTCATTAATAAATCACAAGTACGTGTTTACTACCTAAATGACTTGAAACGTACAAAGACAATCCCAAAATGGGGACTATTAGGAGTAATTCTTGAACGGGTATTAAGTCAACATCAAATCAAACAACAACACAATCAAGTACTAAATTAATTAAGTCAATCAATAACATAATTCAACCACATAATAAAGGTTTCTATCCTAAAGTCCGTAGCATAATTTGAACTAAAATTAGTAAATTTAAAAGGTAACTGGTAAGAGAAGGTTACCTAATCAAGTAAAAGCAAAAATGAAAAGAAAACAAGAAGCAACCTATCACAGACGGTGGTGCCTAGCAACATGCGGTGACAACCCGGAAAAGAGAAAAGAAAAACAAAAAAAACAAGGTTATTCAACCTCAATTCATCAATAACATGAATTATCAAACTAAATTTATCAAAATCAAGTCCTAAAGAAGGTTCCACTTAGCTAATAGCTAATTTCTCTTAATCCAAAAGACGGTTCCACTTAGCTAATTCCATTAATGCAAAAGACGATTTCACTTAGCTTAATATTAATAATAATACGACGGTTTCACTTAACTTAGTAATAATAATAATATTAATTAAGACTTCCCACTTAGCTTAATACTAATGATAATGAGACGGTTTCATTTAGCTACCAACACCAAACACCACCCCACGATCCACCCTAACCACGGCCGATCACGGCGACCACCACCCACCGAACCACCCCCACCCATAACCCTAAACCAAGACAAAAAACCCTTTAATCATTCCCTTTTAATTCAAACACAAATTAAACTAAATCTAACTACAAATTAAACTAAATCTAACTACAAATTAATCAAACATACTAACTACAAATAAATCTAACCAACTAACCACAAATTAATCAAACTAACTACAAATTAATCTAATAAATTAAACTAATTAAACCAAATTAAACAAAAACAACTAACCTAATTAAAGAGGGTGGATGTGGCGGTGGAAATGGCGGTGGAAATGGCGGTGGAAGGGTGGTTGTGTGGTGTTGTTGGTTGGTTGTGTCGCCGCTCCGCTTGCTTTCGCTCGCTCTCCGTTTTTTTTTTTTTTTTTTTTTTTTTTCGTAAAGAGTAAAGTATGAGAGAGGCTGGTTTCTATTAAAAAAATTGGCGACTGAAATTCATTTTGGCGACTGAATTTCAGTCGCCAAATTGGCGACTACCCATAAATCGCCGCCAAATTTAAAATCTCGGTCGCTAAGTTTGATTCCCTTTTAAAAAAAGATAATGTTATTAGCGATCGATTTCACGCCAATTTGAAAATCGACGCCAATTTGGCGACTATATATATCGCCGCCAAATTTCGGTCACTTTGTTTAGTTTTTCTTGTAGTGATATCAAATACATTTACAACAACAACAACATCGGAGCCTTAATCGTAACATGATTTGGGGTTGGTTGACATGAATCTTCCTTTAAAACCGTTCACGGGTGATCACACACCTCAAAAAGCGAATATATAGAAAAGGCAAAGTGAAAGAAAAGAGGAGTGAAACATAATACAAAAGACAAGGTAAACTTATCAGTTTTAAAATCGAAGTCCGGATTTCTTTTACAAAAAACTTAGAATTTAAATCGTGAATAAAGATTAAAACGATTTTGAAAGTCGAAGTAAACGTAAGAGACCGGAATACCTTAAAAGTGAACCAAGTATTAATATATAAGAAAGTTGTTGGTAAAAACGTGTAATAAATCCATAAAGAACAAATAAATTTTTAAAAATTAAATAAAAACGCTAAATATTTCAAATGACATCAAATACTAAAAATCTACATGTATCATCTCCCTCCATTGTGCCCTCTCTGTCACCATTCCCTCGTCAAGCCCGAGAAATATCATATCGTGCTCTATCACTCTCACCATATCTATTTTGGTCTCCTCAACCCCTAGCAACCTTTTTCTGTTCCCCAGATCTCCAACCTTCTAATTGGCGCGTCCATAGTTTACCTTCTCACATGGCCAAACCATCTTAGTCAATTTCCATTATCTTGTCCTCTTTTGGCGTCACTTTCACCTTTTTCCTAATCATCTCATTTCTTAATCGATCTTTTCTTGTATGGCCGCACATCCACCTCAACATACGCATCTCCGCCACACTCATCTTTTGAATGAGACAATGTTTCACGGCCTAACACTCGAAGCCGCAAGTACGGCAAACCTAATCGTTGTGCGATAGAATAATATCAAAAATATTTATAAAATAAAAACGTACGTTATTTATAACAATAAAATATATATTTTATAAAGTTTAAATAATGTGTCCTGTGTCCCAAAATTTCATGGGATGTCGTGTCAGGTGTCCGTGTCATGTGTCCGTTTTTGTGTTACCTAGGCCGACCTCCACCACCTATCGCCGAATAAACCTCCTTTCCCTGAAACAAAACTCACCAAAACCCCATAAAAAATCCCTTCCAAGAGCATTTTTTTATCGGGTTTGGGCGGGGGTCGGGGTTGCGTTTACACTATAAACAACGGATAGTGGGCACATCGATGACCCTGGTCATCGGCACAATGGCGGTTGTCGGGCAATGGTGGTGAGAGGTTGTTGTGGTCGTGGTTTGTTGATGTGAGGGATGGAGTTGGTGGTTGTTAGTGGTTAGGGTTTGTGTGGGAAAGGGAATGGGTTGATCGAGGGATATTGGGGGGATGGATGTAGAAGGATTTGAGGTTATGGGAAAGAATGAGTAGGGAAAAGGTAAAACCGATGAAACAAACAATCCCTTTTCCTTTCATTTAGAATCCAAACTAAGGCTCTGTTTGGCAAAACTACCTGAAAAGATAGTTGAAAATTGAAAAGCTAACTGAAACCTGAAAAGCTAACTGATAAGGTTAGCTGAAAAGTAGGAGCTGATAAGGTAAACTGATTATATAAAAATGTGTTTGACAAACTAGCTGAAAAGGTAGTTGATTCTGGTAAAATGACGTAAAAGGATATGAAAATTATTTAATATTATAAAATAAAGGGGTACAAAATGGAAAATAAGTCATTTCAGGTACCTGATTTCTCAAATGCTACCTGAGTTAAGATTTCATTTCGTACCTTATTTGACCAAATAAGCTACTTGCCAAACACTTGCAAAAATATCGCAGAATTTGAAATTTTGGTCAAATAAACTACCCTGTGTCATATCAAACGGAGCCTAAGCTTCCCTTAGTCCTGATAACATAAAATGCCTCACGGCGTCACGGTAAAATCTTAATTCTTACTCAGAACCGTCTCAAATAAAAATCATCGTACACGAATGTGGTGGTATTGTTTAGACCGATGTAGTACGTATGTGGTGTTGTACGTAGATTGTGCTTGATTTTTCCCTTTATTCTTAATGTAGTACATTTGTAAGTTGTAATGGTTTTGTTTTTCTTTCTTTGTTGAGTACGTGTATAAAAATAATAGGAGAATGAATTTGTGAAATTAGAGAGAAATAGATTAGAGAAATATTAGAGAGAGAAAATTGGAGGGGAAATGTAAAGGACATAAATATTAATAGTATACTAAGATGAGTAAAAAAAGTACTGTGAAAATCACCACCCTTAATTTATCAGTCACGGACTAAAAAACAATTTGAATTACAACCGAATCTACGTCATGGTCCACACACAACCATCTGGGCCGATCTGGCAACAATACTTTGAAAAACATAACAAAAACTTGCTTACGATTTGATTTCCGAGTGATTATTATCAATTTATTTTTTCTTTTTGAGATCATCAAATTGCAGTTAGTTTACAAATTTTAATTAATTAATCGTCTAATATCGTTACAATGGCTTCCCGCCGACGATTGCTTCTGAAAGTCATCATCCTTGGTGATAGTGGGTAATCTTTCTCCTCCTAAATCATGTTTTTTATTCAAAGATTGTTTTATAAAATATTGTTTTCAAAATTAATCAATTTTCATGCCTTTGATTTGATTTTTAATTGTTTTTTATTTGATTTGATTTGATTTGCAGGGTTGGGAAGACGTCGTTGATGAATCAGTATCCTTTCTAGATTCCAATCTTTACCTAATTTTTGTTATAAATTATGATTTGTTTATGACTGACTGACTTGTTTTTGAATCATGGGTTACTTTTATATTATCACTCATAGGTGTTGTATCAATGTATGTATGTCTAAATATTGCTGATATTGGATTTTGAATTATTGTGAAGTAGCAGTCATTCGATGTAATTGTTGACGGAATTTTCACCCGAGTCATTCAGAAACAATCTCTTTATATTGTTAACACAATGGTAAACACCTTAGCTTGCAATTGCGGGTACCATTGTGGTAATGTTGTTATTATACTGCATTTTGAATTATGGGTTGTTTTGGAATTTTGAATTACGGGTTATTTTTGCAATTTGAAGGAACTGTGGTGTGATTTGATTGTTTATCCTTAATGAAAGCGGTCAGATTTGTTAATCATAAGTTTAGTAACCAGTATAAAGCCACAATTGGGGCTGATTTCTTGACTAAAGAAGTTCAGATTGATGACAGGCTATTCACATTGCAGGTGAATTCCAACACTCTTTCTTTCTGGATGCAAATGTATGAATTATGATATGCTGTGTAGTAATGTGAAATCAATGTAAAGACAGCTTGTCTAAATCCTAAATCACGGTTTTGCAATATGGTTTTATTGTGCTGAATAATGGATTAAGTAAGGTTTGAAAATTTGTTTGTAGCTGCTTATTAGCGGAATAGCGTTAGCATTTTTTTCACGTTCAAGTTTAAACCGTAAAGGATTTTGAAGTTGATTATATAAGAATGATGATTGGCATAGATGACTATCTGGAATGGAAGGCAGCTTCTACTGAGACTTACTGAGTTTTAGTATGTGCCTTTTAAATCAAGCAAAATTGGGAGGTAATTTGTGGAGTGATTGTGAAGTTGGCAGGAGGTAGGGTTATCATTGCTTCACCGGTAAACCTCAGCCACATGTATGCTGATCTCACTCATTCATAACTCTACCCTGATTGATTATAATATGATAATAAAGGGTGAATGTTTTAATCGACCTGCTAATGCTGTCTGGCAAGCATGGTTCAAAATCTCGGTATCGGTCGTAGTCGTGGTAGCGGTATAATCCGTCTTTAATCGGCTGTCCCGGACAGATTGAGGTGAATCTCGGTGATATCTCGTATTGGTAAAGTGAAAAGCCGATACAACTCGGCCGATACGATAAAACTCGACCGAGATTTTGAACCATGCTGGCAAGGGGGTTTATATATTTGTTAATGTAAACTGCGCTACAAGGGCAACTTAATGTTGACTGGTTTTGAACCTAGTTTATGCGTACCATCACTCAACGGGTTTATATTAGCGAGAGTGCTGGACAATAGAGGAGGAAATTTTGGCCTATATAACTGCGTATAAATTTTTCCCTCCTTGATTCTGTATAATAGGCAGCTTATGGAATTTTTGTTTTGTTTTTGATCTTTGATATACCTTTTGTTAAGTGCCGTTAAAATACTTGATCCAAGAGTTTCACGTTTTAGTGATGGATTACCGCTTCGTGAAAATGTTGACATGATTAATTGTTTGCCTGTTTTTTTATACCAAGACTATTTTTGTAAGTGGTATTTTTATAGTGTTTACTGCTTATGAATTTACCTTTCCCTAATCCAATGGTCTAGATTTTTGTACCACGGGCATTTACATCACCTGCTTGCACAGTTGCACGTGTCATATTACTGTTTGTTTGATGAGCTGTCTCTTGTTCAGATATGGGATACAGCTGGTCAAGAGAGGTTCCAAAGTCTTGGCGTAGCTTTTTATCGTGGTGCTGACTGTTGTGTGCTTGTGCATGATGTAAATGTCATGAAATCTTTCGATAACTTGAACCGATGGCGGGAGGAGTTTCTGCTACAGGTATTTTTGAACTTCTTTTTATTTATAAAGGTAAATAAAGAAAAAAAAACTAATTTCCACTTGGCCTGTGGACTACGTTACCTGGACTCCTTGTTTTTTGGGGGCCATACCTGTCGGCCTGTCCTACATAACATTCAATATTCAAGGATATGGGTATGGAAATCTTACCCCGGTCATTAATAATCCGACGCTCTAACTAGTAGAGAGATACAAATGAGGCTTGCATGACAAAAGTAATGGAGAATAACTACTGTAAATAGCATATAGTAACCTTTTAGGGTTTTCATTCTTATGTCTCAAATATATACTGTATCTATTTTATTGAGTAAAACATAAAATAAATTAATTTTATAATCAAGTTTGCTCTTTCAGGATATGTCCCCATGTCTCAAAGTTTGAGTCGTGACAATTCCAACACTTAGATACGCACCCTGTATGCTCACTCTTTATGATCTCATCCGAGTCCGAATTGACATTTTTTATTGTGTTTGATTGTAGGCTAGTCCACATGACCCTGAAAACTTCCCATTTGTTGTATTGGGTAACAAAGTGGACGTGGATGGAGGCAATAGCCGAGTGGTAAGAACGTGTACCGTTTTTATACGCTGTTCGGATACTCGATTACTGGCCATTTTAAATACTGAGATTAGTTTCCCTGAAAAACTAGGTCTCTGCTAAGAAAGCAAAAGCCTGGTGCGCGTCGAAGGGGAACATTCCATACTTTGAAACTTCTGCAAAGGACGGTGTTAATGTTGAAGCTGCTTTTCAGTGTATAGCTAAGAACGCTATTAAAAATGAGCCTGAAGAAGACATGTGAGCCTTTCTTATGTCCCTTTGAATATCATCTTTCAGAGTTGCAGGTCCTCTTTTGCTTGTTTGTTATCAAGTCTCAAAGTAACTATGATTACTAGATTACGTTAAATGTCAACGTCAAATCATTTAACTGGTTTCAATTTTTTTATTCAAAAATAACACCCATGTGAAAAACAGTTCTTGACCAGTTTTCACTAGGGTCATTTCGATCATTTGAAATCAACCAGCCTTCTTTTTGTTCTCGTAACACAACCCTCTTTACCTTTTGTGGGATCCCCTGAGGCGTGCTGGGACAATGTAATGTTGGTTGTTGAGTATGTTCTTGTTTTTTGATGCTAATTGATTATCTAACATGTTGTTTTGGTTGAATCTAGATATCTTCCGGACATAGTTGACATGGCTGGTCAGCAACAGAGATCCTCAGGATGTGAATGCTAGTTCGGATATGTGGCCCTGGATATTGCTGAGGCTGGAAACCGACTTCTATCCACCATGACTCTTCTCTTTGATATTGCGACTTTGTGTACATTGCTCAAATAGAGAGTGCTTCTGTTTAATTCATTTTATCCTTCACATTCACATACGTATTCTTAGATAATTTTATCCTGAAGTGACTCAATCATATTCAAAGGGCGAAGCTAGAACTTTTTAAATCTTTATTGGGGATGGAGCCGTGAAGGGCTAATTTATTGATTACTTGACATTATTTAATGGAAGTTTAGGCTTTTAGCCAATTACATGTTTATGTTATTCTTGGCCTAAAATACAATTCTTTTGGCAAGAATTTTCAATATGGATTTGGAGGGCATATGTGCAAATCATATGTTCCACTATTATGTTTTATCTTGTGTCCTACAAACTCTCTTAATGACATGTCACCCTTAATCAAGGAAAAGATTACTTAAATTATACTCCCTCTAATTCGCTATATTCTTCTCTATTTCTTAAAACGAATTATTTAGGTTTTATTCCCTTTCTATTTTTGGTAACTTTTACTCTTATTTTATTCATCCCTCTCTCCTATTATCAAACCACCCAACTCTTTTAATCCTATTTTATTCTTTACTTTAATGTTTGTGACCCACAATTCATTATTTAACTCTTAATTATTCATCACTCTCTCCTATTCCCAAACCCCATCCAACTCTTTTACTCTTATTTTATTCATTTTCTTAATATTCGTGCCCACAAACAATGGGAAGAAAATAGTGGATATGAGGGAGTATTAATTGGGTGATATGTCTAAAGTAAAGATTGTGGGACATAAAATGGAACATGAAAATGGGATAGAGAAAATCCGAACTTAGTGATAGTGCCATTTTATGTCGTGTCAATTAGGTGTTCTTAATCAAATAAAGTAGTCATGCGGAGTAGTTTAGGATGAAATAAAGCAAGTTTCGAGTTAAGTATGGAGTGGGCTTCTTAATTGTTTTACTTGTTGGTTTAATGTTTTTTTGTGGTTGATTCATGCGGTACGTAATGGTGGTGGAATCAAGCCAAGCCGGGTCAAACCACGGCCCCTCAAGCTAAGCCAAGAGAGGAAGTGAACCACAACCTAGGAGAACCTCAAAATATGAAGGATAGAAGAAAGGAAGGCAAAAATCAAAGCTCAGCAATCAGACCTCCACCGCAGGCTGTTGCCACCACCGGAGCCTGCGGACCCTGTAGCTGCCACATCTTTTAAATCCCGTCTTATGTGTTGTTTGGAGGCCCAACTCCGTGTTTAACCTAGGGAGAAGTGCAGCACTATATAAGCCTCACACTTTTGAGGACTCATTCATCTCATGCTTTTACTTTTTTTTTTTTTTTTTTTTTTTTTGCCAAGTGGAAAACTAGTATCTTACAAAGCAAAGGCAGCAGCAGCTAGTTCGTGCGCCTTTTTATTAAAAACACGGAATAAACGAAATTGAAAAACAATGAAAGTTAGGAACAAGATTCCAAATTTTTGTGATCAAACATTTGATCTCCTGTTGTGCGACCTCCAACCCCAAGTATTATAGAATAAACTTCTGGCAATCACTCATTATAGAAAAATGAAATGTCCACCGCGTTAGTTCCAAAAAAACCTTTTTGCCTCGGTTTGTATAATTCTCTCCGAATGTTCGAAAATGACTTGTCCAGTTTGATCTTTTATAATCCACCCGATCGCTGCTTCGCATGACTTGCGTCATCCTGCATCAACATAACCTCGCAAAAGAGCACAATGTTGTCCGTTACCAATAACAAAGATTGGATATCCCTCCATAACTAACCGTCTTTGATGCAACATGTTGTCATCATCATTTATTGACGTCCTTCCACCTTTGTTTTTTTTCATTCGTCATTTCCCAAGCTTGAGTTGCGCTCTGAACTCCTTGGTGATGCAATGCCATCAATGACATGCAATTTGGACTTACATTTTTAAAAATCATATTATTTCTCGTAGTCCAAATTACAGCCAAAATGCTCAAGAAAGTGATCGTTCCAGTTTGATTATCCTCATTGTTGCAAATGAAGTTTAACCAGTTAACCATTCAAACTTGAATAGAGACACTCCTCCCCATTGAACTACGAATACCAAGAGAAGATCATAACCACAAACGCTCAGCAAAACCACAATCACGAAAAAGGTGTTCTAGAGTTTCGAGCGAATCACTTTCGTGGCATAACGCACATGGTCCTGCCCAAGGCAAATCTCTTTTACCCATTTCTTCGCTCGTAGGAAGTATTGAAGTAAAATTTTCCATACCAAGATTTTCCAACTTGCTGGACCGGTAAATTCCATAGTCGTTTTCTAATAAAAGACTCACACTGGGCCTGAATCCTTAAATTTATCTCTGACATTTCTTTTAGTAGCATACCACTCGGTATGTGCTAGTTTATACGCACTTTTTACATCAAAAGATCCAACATATTTATCTTCGATATCTTATCATGTCTTTCACCCCTAATTTTGGAAACCCAATAATCATCAAATAAGGTCATTAGAAGTTCAACGTTCCAACCACCTTCATGATCAAGTAGATCCTTTACCCTCATAGCCTGGACATTATCTTCTGTTAAAATGTCGCAATTCATACGTGGTACTAGAATATCTCCTTGCACCCATTTATTGTTCCAAATAGTTAACTCCGAAACTTGATACCAATTCTCCATACCATGCCTTTAGAAACCAACTCAAAACCCCATATAATACCTCTCCAACCCCAGGACACATTAGTAGCACATGTTCTTTACAAGTCCTGAAAATTTTCAATTGTACATCCATATTTTCAATTTTCAATTTTACTCTTAATCTTGTAGTAATTAAACTTTAATATTTCCATTTTAATTCCAATCTTTCTACAAAAACTTGGGTTGTAAGATGACTATGGTTAGCTAAGTTCTTATTTCTTGGTGTGATTCCTCCAAAGTTTTCAACTTTGGTGTTTGTAAGACTCTTTAATCCTTTCTTGTTTATCAATTACTCTTTCCTTGTGTTTATATCATATGTTAAGTGAATGAATGTATGGATTAGCTACCTTTGCGTGTTGTTTACTTAATTAGTGCAAATTTTAGAGAAGTGGGTTCATTTGTCTAGGATTGTTGAAACAAACTTGTTGTGTGTTAAATTTGGTTAAAGGATACATAATAAGTCGGGGAAGTGGTGATTGACCCCCATAACTTTGTGCAATTGTGAAATTAACCCCCACAACTTTCAATTGGAGTAATTTGGCCCCATAACTTACATAATAAGTGAAATTAAACCCCTTTATCAAAATCTCACGAAAAATTCAATTTATCATATAAAAAAAAAAGTAAAAATGGTTATGTTTTTATGAAAAATACAAAATAAAAGTTTTAAAAAATAAAATAAAAAATAGCATAAATTAGATAGAAAAAAAATTAAAAATACTTTACAAAAATCAAACAATTTATTATTTTTATATAAAGTACAAATTTTTCAACTATTTTTTACAATTTTTGTAAAAAAATTTCAATTTTGCCTTGGCAAAGCAACTCTAATTTTAATGCTAGTGGGCAATAAAATGGACATCTGTGCAATAACAAAATAAGCAAAATAGCTATTGCATCAGCCTTTACCACCGTATTCGGATGACTGTTTTGCTGGGACATCTCGCTTCTGTCGTCTCATTAGTTTCTGTCCTGTGATGCAGCAGCAGGATGGCGCTTGATCTTGCGAAGATTTCTTTCTACTTCATATGATTCCACCTAACAGATTCATATATCCACAATATTTGTAAATTTATATCAGCATTGTTCAGAAACGAGGGAAAATGACACAACCACAACTACTTGTGTAAGAAGGCTTTACATACGCATTATTGCAACATGGCATTTACCCAATACTCTATAAATGGTATTCCTTGTCTCAAGAGTAAGGTTTATGCAGTTTCACAATACTATTCACACTTCGCTTTATTTCTTTTACACCAACTTTTTAACATTTTTGTCCTCATGAAAACATTGACATTCCCCAGAAATGTCGAATCAATTATGTAACATTTTTAAGATCACCTGCAAATTGCAAGACAAATGTGTAGCATCTGATATTGATTCTTACCGCTTTGTTGATTCTACTTGTAAAATCACCAGCTTTGACAGAGGCAATCCGTAAGCATTGCATAACAACACTATGCATAATACCAACTCCTCCACCCTTTTGAATGGCGCAGATATCTCCATTTGTATTTAAGGTTACAGTCATTCTTCCTTTCATTACCGCCTCCTCATAGAAGGAAGGATCTATGACCTACATCAATTACATTGCATGTAAACTTCATTCAAACTGACAAGGGTGCTTAAAGGTCCTCAACTAGCAAGAATATAATTTATGTGCTTGGTACTTACCACAATGTTGTCAGCAGTGAAAAACGCAAATGTCACAGCAATCGGGAAATGGTGAATTATCAGTGGAAGCGGCTCTTTCACCTGCCGGAGCATAATAAAATAGATACTCAGTTCAAAGTAACAGTTACAGTGTTTCATGGTGATTCATCAAGAAAAGATCAATCAAAATATGAATTGTGTATCTAAGAATAAGGACAACCACCAAGTATGAGAAATGGCTACGTTAAAAAGCCAGCATTTCTGGTATAATGAAGTAGTGGTCATTCACGATACGCAAAACAATTTTCAGTATTGGTACATTCGACCCCCAACCCTCTTACCTCGGTGCGAGCAACTGAAATAATAATGTTTTTGTGCTCTACATAGATTCTCTCCCAGCCTCCATCTCAAATCAAGCAGGAGAATGACGCTTATCACTCTAGGACTTGAACCAAAATGTCAAATCAATACATTGCGTATTGGTCAAATACTTATCAAAGCCAAAGGAATAGAGCTTGTTGCCATTTTTAACAGTGCTAGTAGTTTGAAATGGAGAACACCTCTTAATATTTCAGGAACTTAATCCTTACAACTTGGTTACTCTAGCCATAAATCATCTAATTGTGATCTTCTAGAGAACACAAACAAGTCCCTTTTGACATAATGTGGTAGCAATAATGGGGTAACGCACCTCAGGTGGATGTACTGTTACTTCTTGCCCATCTTCTCCAGCCAAGCTACATTCAGGCCTTCGGAAGGTCTTTAGAGCGGCCAAAGCGGCAATGTTTGATGCATCAACTAGATTCCTGCTTCCAAGAAGATATATGGGTTGTCATATCCATGTTCTTAGCGCCACAAGTATACAAGGGTTGAAACACCTATCTTACAATGGAAAATATTATAGCATACCCTCCATTATCTAGTATATGAATGTCAATACGAACAGACCACGCTAATTTTCCAGCAAGGACGCAGAGTGATTCCGTATCAATGGCCCTGCTCTCCCTGCAAAAGTGTGTTCCGATGTCAAGATGCTAAAGCACACAAAACTAAGAGTGTGAGGAAAAGAGCAATACAAAGACTCATCTTAAATATAGCATGTACTCCTATTGTCCGATCACATAGTTAACATATTCAATTTAAGTCCGTCCAAGCCACTAATTTACGTCTTCTATATTATGTCTTTATTATGCCCCCGCCAAGAATTTACATATTCTATTATAGCATGTCCCATCAAACAGTTTGTGTTTCCCTTTAGCCATATGTACAGTGAAGAGTGACTGAATGAGTAGTCGACTCCCTAACCAGTTGCATGTGTTTGCATAAAAAATAAAAATCCAGAAGCAAAAGCAAACTATGATAGGAATAGCGGGAGTAATCAGTAAACACATATTCTGAACAATTTAATATTTATCAGACTCTGAAATTCCCACCCACAGAACATCTTCTACCTATATCCAGGTATGATATGCCTTAGCGACAATTACACATCTTACGCTAGACCAACAGTAGACGGGCCACAAGAATGGCTAGTATTACCCATGTTCATCTTCACATTGTTCAGCAACATGGGTTGCTCTACTATGGGCGCTAAAACCTCGGTGACTATAAATTATACACAAACCAAGAAATGGACATCTAGGAAATGCAAACTGTAGCACTGACACTGATTCAAAGATAACAAGTTATTATATGAATAGCAGGAAAAGGCGAAGGATAGACCTCAGACCACGGTCTATAATACGGCCCAATTCCACCGCTGACTCTCCAGGACGCCCAACCTCAAATGACGGATCAGCCATAGGAGAGAACTCAGTAAAAACAGAAAGTGAGCCTTCATTTGGCCTGTCTTTGTATGGTTGTACAAGTTCAGCAGTAACAAAGGCCATAACATGAGTTTGGCCAAGCTGCACCTCACATGAACCATCTTCGCTGCACATGAACAACGTACAAGAAACTTATCTCCCAGTTAGCAATGCATTACATAACATACATCATATCAGAAACTATCCAGTAATACTACATGGGAAACATCTGTGGTTTCTATACTATTCATTTGATAACGATCGCAAACTTTTTTACACTGTCATATGCATCGGGAGTCAAATATTGTGTAAGATATCGGTTGTGGTTGTCAACAAACAAAAACAAATCAGCCAAGCCATCATCAAGAGCAAATGGGACTTTGGAGCATTTATAAATATTCGCTTATTCTCATTACCTACTTCCGCTTTGAACAACCAACTAAATAGGCTGGTATTCAATAAGTTAGAATAATTACTAAACCAAGTACAAATCAAGCCAGTAGCTCAGTTAGGGATAAAAAAAGCCTAAAAAACTTGTCTTGAACAACCCACTTGAGAAAATGAAAACCACAACTAAAGCAAGGAAGTTTACCGGCCAAACTTGATAGTTAAGCGACGATAATCAAAGGGCTGACGGCCATCTACCCGAAGATCCGAAAGCAAGGCTGTCTCAATAAAGTGCTTCTCATTCAGAGTCATACTCCAACAATTAGCTAATCTTTGCTCCATCCCTTGACAGTTGACACTATAAAAATCACAACATATTTAGTAGTAATAAACAATGGTGGGCAACTCCGGGAAGAAATAATTGGGCATGCCAAGAATCAATGTTACTCCGACTCGTCAACAGTCGGACATGAATATGATGGTTGAACACCTGGTTTTAAGCCAAAAAATGGGAAATTTTCATAAAAGTAGCCAAGGTTGACCCCTGGACAGCCTCCGTGTCGAATACTTGGTAACGAGTCCGAGTAAGATAGGCTAAAAGACAGAGCAATGTGCTCCATTGTTAACCTAATCAAAAGGGCAAATTACAAGGTGGGAGGCAACTTTGAAATATAAAGTTACTATCTTTGATAAGAAAATGTGAAACCCAACACAATTCAACTAGAATCTCACACAAATATATCTGTTAACCTAGTAATAAAATGATTTCAGAAATTAATTAATTACCTTATAAGACTGATTTGAGTATAACACAATTCAACTAGAATCTCACACAATTCAACTGTGCTCTTGAAAAGGAATTATATATTAATGATTAATGATCAGTGAATAATGCAGTGAATTAAGAGAGAGGGAGATGGATGAAGTAAATACCAGAAAGATGAGAGAATGAGTTTGGAGCAGCTGTGGAACTGTTATGGTGTTAAAAGTACAAGTTCACTTCTGCAAATGTGCGGGAGGCGCCAAGGTTTAATACACAAGGTTTTTAAGGGTGCATCATTCCGTTTAATCTTGATTTGAATCTTGATTTGAGTTTTAATACGGATAGGAAATTAGAACAACCCTTTAGGAGTCGTTTGGTTCAAGATGGTGGAATGGAATGGATTAGAATCTCATACCATAGAGGTATGGATTGAGATCCCCATACCACTCTAAACTTGTTTGGTATGTTTATTTTTACACTATAAGGGAATGGAGTTGGAAACTTGAAACTTAGGTATGAGATTAAATTGGAATGGAGTTAGAATCCATCCAATCTAACTCCATTCCAAAACAAGCCAACCAAACACTTTAGTTTGTTGGTTCCTATCCATTCCAAACCCCTCAACCAAACACCCCCTTAGTTTGTTGGTTGATTTAAGTGCTCATGAGTTGAGTTACGTAGTTGATCCATATTTATGATAGTAACCTAAAGTTTAGTAAGCGAGACAAAGTATAAAATTACAAAAACAATTGATTCATATACCGTATATGTTAATATATATTGAACCTATGAACCTAAATAGCCACCTTATTGTGATTATCTTATGTACCAATCTCATTATAATACTTGGATCTTGTGAGATTTTGTAAAATGGCTAACTGAGCGATACTATAATCCATCACACACTCATGTAACACACGCTAAGCTTGGGCTAAGTGATGGGAAAAGACTAGGGTGTCGTAAATCCACTAATTAACCTATCAAATAAATAATTTATAGACCTAACTAGACTCTACTAACTTCTAACAACAAGGTACTAAAATGGCAAGCTAGGGTCGAACCCAAGAGAAAGACTTTTAAACTAAAGACTTGAATTGTAAACTATTGACTTAACAATTAATTAAAGTGCTAAAGATAATTAAGTCTCAATGATTAAAACTAGTGACAAACAATGGATATTAACAATGATCAACATTTAGGAAACATAAAGGAAGAAGCTTTGGTTTAGAACTAAAATGAGGAATGATTAAAAGATGACAACTTTGCTAAAGAGACAATTCAACAAACACTTAGGATGCAAGAAATCAATATGAGAAGGGACTTGGTGTAATTTCTCTTTAGTAAGCAACAATGGGTAAGTTAGACTCTTTTTACTCTTCGTATATTATCAACCTGCTACCACCATATCAAAATTGTAACACGCATAAATATATCCATTCATATGCATCCATCAAATTCACCCAACAACTCAATACCATGAGAGGTGACCAAACATGACCATGAAGATTTGTACCAAGATATGTAGGTTAAAATCAATTCTCATAAGATGGACCCATACAAATAAGAAAAGGCATAAACTTTCCTACTTATTATGCGGGGGGAAGTAGTGATTGACCCCCATAACTTTGAGCAATTGTAAAATTAACCCCCATAACTTTCAATTAGAGTGATTTGGCCCCATAACTTACATAATACGTGAAATTAAACCCATTTATCAAAATCTCACGAGAAATTCAATTTATCATATCAAAAAAGTGAAAATGGTTAATGTTTTCATGAAAAATACAAAATAAAAGTTTACAAAAAAAAATTAAAAAAAGCACAATTAGATAAAAAAAATTAAAATACTTTACAAAAATCAAACAATTTATTATTTTATATAAAGTACAGATTTTTCAACTTTTTTTTACAATTTTTGTAAAAAAATTTCAATTGCAAAATATTTTGTTAGGTAGTTGTGTTAAAATCAGAAGTCGAAATAAAATATTTTCATGACAAAAAATATAATAAAAGGGCAAAAAAAATATTCAAATTTTTCTATTTTTCAACATTTCAAAAAAAAATTCACATAAAATTGTTAATTATTTTTTTTTAACAAAAAACATACCGAATTACATACGTATGTAAAAAAAAGTTGAAAAAATATTTTGCAATTGAAATATTTTTACAAAAATTGTAAAAAATAGTTAAAAAATTTGTACTTTATATAAAAATAATAAATTGTTTGATTTTTGTAAAGTATTTTTAATTTTTTTTCTATCTAATTTATGCTATTTTTTATTTTATTTTTTTAAACTTTTATTTTGTATTTTTCATAAAAACATAACCATTTTTACTTTTTTTTTATATGATAAATTGAATTTCTCGTGAGATTTTGATAAAGGGGTTTAATTTCACTTATTATGTAAGTTATGGGGCCAAATTACTCCAATTGAAAGTTGTGGGGGTTAATTTCACAATTGCACAAAGTTATGGGGGTCAATCACCACTTCCCCGACTTCATTATGTATCCTTTAACCAAATTTAACACACAACAAGTTTGTTTCAACAATCCTTGAACCAAAAATTTACTAATTAAGTAAACAACACGCAAAGGTAGCTAATCCATACATTCATTCACTTAACATATGATATAAACACAAGGAAAGAGTTTTGAAAACTTTGGAGGAATCAGCTTAGCAACCATAGTCATCTTACAACCCAAGTTTTTGTAGAAAGATTGGAATTAAAATGGAAATATTAAAGTTTAATTACTACAAGATTAAGAGTAAAATTGAAAATTGAAAATATGGATGTACAAATGAAAATTTTCAGGACTTGTAAAGAACATGTGCTACTAATGTGTCCTGGGGTTGGAGAGGTATTATATGGGGTTTTGAGTTGGTTTCTAAAGGCATGGTATGGAGAATTGGTATCAAGCCGGAGTTAACTATTTGGAACAATAAATGGGTGCAAGGAGATATTCTAGTACCACGTATGAATTGCGACATTTTAACAGAAGATAATGTCCAGGCTATGAGGGTAAAGGATCTACTTGATCATGAAGGTGGTTGGAACGTTGAACTTCTAATGACCTTATTTGATGATTATTGGGTTTCCAAAATTAGGGGTGAAAGACATGATAAGATATACTGAAGATAAATATGTTGGATCTTTTTGATGGGGCATATTCTGCACCCGCTGACCGAGTCAACACATTGAGCAAGGTCAAAGATAAAAGACAGCAAGTCAACGTATTAACAGCCTAACCGACGAAGCCTGTCGGCCTGTCACTTGGGTCTCGGTCTCGACAACTAGCCGGCCGAGAAGCATATCCGCGTACTCACATCCAGTCCCCTCGGCATGGAGTCAACCAGGCCTACCGGCCCGGCATGGGTCCCTCGGCCGAGGGTAAGATAGTCTTTCCACCTTCTAGCCACTTGGCCACTACGTGACAAAAGGTGAAAGTCTATAAATACTCCACTTCTCTCATTGAGAAAACTATCCCAAAAACTATCCGAAAAACATCTAATAATCTGGTATAAACTCCCTTATCTCTCTACAATATACTTTGCCAAGTTAACACACAACTTATCTCTTTAAGTTTACTGACTTGAGCGTCGGAGTGAGTACGCTCGGTACCAAGCCGAGCCCTCAGTTTGTTCATCTTTACAGGAGAGAGCGAAAGGAAGAGACAAGCAAAACGACGTCATTCTACAAGCTTAAGTGGTCATAATCCTGCTCCGAAATTACACCCGGAACAATTGGCGCCGTCTGTGGGGATTAGATACTAAAAGCTAGTCACCTCCCTTACAAAAAAAAAAAAAAACAAAACAAAACCCACTCAGCAAGCTAAGAAGATGTCAAAGCAACAAGAAACTATGAGTGAAGGAACTGCATTCTTCCAGGATGACACGTTCCCTAATTCTGAAATCGGGCAGTCCCCCACCGGCAGAGTCATCGAACCGGCGTACGGGATGCCAAAAGAGCCGAACGCCGCGCCTACCAGGCCAAGTCACACATGGGACATGTGGTCGATGCACCAAATTGAAGTCTTTCTGGACTGATGGGTAGTACGCCGGTCACCCCTGTCACGACGACGGTGACGGCAGCGCACCCACAGGTGACCAGGGCCCATAAAGTGACTCCGAACAACTTGTCCGGAGCGATACAAGGAGCTGGCCATGCTAGGACGCCGCAGAGCCGTGGTGCCGGTGGCAGACCTAAGTCCTTCCCCCACTCGCGGGAGGACAGCGTCGCGCGGCAAACAACGAGGCCACCCCCGAAGAAATGAAAGAAGTCCGACTCTCCAAAGTCGGACAACAAGAAGCCCTTCCCGCCAGAGGGAGAGAAGCCGGACTAAGGTTGCGAGGAGCCGATCGCCGCGTGTCATTCGACACGTGGTCAGACAGCCCCTCAGTGCCTATGTCCTCGAAGTCTCTGTGCCGACTAAACTGAAGCTGCCGCCCCTATCATACAAAGGGGATAGCGACCCAACCGACCATTCCGAGGCTTTCGAGTCGTACATGTCGGTATGGGAGCAACCTTGATGAGGTATGGTGCCGAGTCTTCCCAACGACCCCCGCATGGGATGGCCCGAGTTGGTACAAGGGGCTACCTAATGGCTCGGTATCTTGTTATGCCGACACGAGGGACAATTTCATAGCCCAAGTATGCTTGCAACAAGAGAAGGGCCGTGGAAACATCGATCTCCTCACTATCCGACGGGGGAGGACGAGTCTCTCCGGCTACGTGAAGAGATTCGACGCAAAAGTTCAAGCGGATCCGTGATCCGAACACCGAACCGCGGCCTTCGCACCGATGAAAGGCCTCCCGAAAGGCGAGTTCAAAAACGAGGCGATCAAGTGCGAGGACCTCAACCTCGACACCGCCGTAAAGATGGCCGATCGAGCCGTAAAGGTGGAGGACTATCACAAGACCTAGGTAGGCCACAGTGAAGCTGGGCACCCAGAGAGGAAGAGCCACCGGGACAACGTAGATGAAGGACGCCGTAACGCGAATAGGTCACGGCCTGAGAGATTTAATAGGAAACAGAACTCGGCGGGCGCCGGGCGGAGTTCGGGACCATACACCCATAAGCGGTACAGTAGTCTCACCCCCTGGTCAAATCACCAGCCGAGGTCTTTACCCTAAGCAAGACCGAAGGGCAGAAATGGGCAAGGCCCCCCAAGGCGAGGAGGGATGGCGACACAAGCCGCTTTGCGAGTACCACGGCCGGATCGGCCATAAGACCGACAACTCGGCATCGAGGAACGCCATCAAGAGCGATCCGAAAGGGGGCCCTCAGCAAGTATGTAGCTGGAGGCCCAGAAACAAGCTCCGACGGGGCGAACAGAAAATCAGTATTCCAGCGGATGGGAGTGATCCAGGTTGTCATCGGGAGGAACGAGAACGGTGGGTCAGCTAATGGGCACAAACGACACCTGAATGAGCTATACCAAGCCATCAACTTTGTGCCCAAAACAGCGATCCCCGCTTCCACAATCCCCGATATAACCATCGGAAAGAAGGACTACGAAGGAGTCGTCGCCCCGCACAGCGACCCGCTCGTAGTCCACCTAGACATAGCCAACCACTTGGTCAAAAGGTGCCTGATTGACACAGGCGCCTACACGAATATCATGTTCAGGGAGTGCTTTCTTAATCTCGGTCTGAAGATTGGAGACTTGAGCCCCTGCGCTAACCCGCTATACAGACTTCTCTGGGGCCGGCCTGTACCCAGGGGTCAATCAGATCCGGTGATGTTCGACCAAGCAGATGCGGCCAAAAATGTTTTGTCTGAGTTCGTGGTTATTGATGGTTCGTCTGCCTACAATGTTCTCATAGGCCGAGTCACTCTGAGCGAGGCCGGTGCAGTGATGTCCATCCGGGCCCTGACATTGATGTATGTCTCGGACCGGGGGGAAGCACAAAAGCTCGTCTAAAAGGACGAAAGAGATGAAATAGTCAATGTCCAAGTATCTGCCAGGGGGTGCAACATGCAATCCCTCAAAGTGGCGAAGAAATCAGAGAAAGGGAAGAGCCCATCCTTACAGCAGGAGGGTGATCCGATGAACACCAACATCGGCATGGTCGAAGGAGCCGAGACCGAGGAAGTGGAAATTGACCCGGGCGCACCGTAATCGCTCGGTGTCGGCCGGAGCCAAAATTCGAGCCGATCTCCTAGACCTGCTGAGGAAGAACAAAGATGTCTTCGCATACTCGGCCGCCGAGATGCCAGGCGTGAGTCGGGAGGTGATCGTTCACAAGCTGAACGTACTCTCCACCGCTCGCCCGTCAAAGCGAGAAGATGAGGAACTCCTCGGCCGAGAAGGATGAGGCCATCAAAGCTGAAGTAGACAAACTATTAGCGGCGGGCTTTATCATGCCTTGTACTTACCCTGAGTGGCTAGCCAATGTTGTAATGGTGAGGAAATCGTCAGGGGCGTGGAGGATGTGTGTTGATTTTACCAATCTTAATAAAGAGTTCCCTAAAGATTGTTATCCCTTAGCTCGAATAGATAGTTTAATTGACGCAACGGCAGGCTACACCATGCTAAGCCTGCTAGACGCCTTCTCAGGGTATCATCAGGTGTTTATGGCCGAAGAAGACATGCCTAAGTGCGCATTCATCACCATTAACGGCACATACATGTATAAAATGATGCCGTTCGGTTTGAAGAACGCTGGCGCAACTTACACTAGGCTGGTGGACAAAGTGTTTCAAGATCAAAAAGGGCGAAACATCGAGGCTTACGTCGACGATGCTATTGTAAAAAGCAAGTCTGACAGCGAGCACTTGGCCGATTTGAGCGAGACATTTTGTTCACTAAGGAAATATAAGATGAAGCTTAACCCAATGAAATGCAACTTCGGTGTCCGGGCCGGCAAGTTCCTCGGCGTGCTTGTCAGCGCCAGGGGAATTGATGCCAATCCAGAGAAAGTCCAAGCAATACTAGACCTGCCGGAGCCGAGAAATCGAAAAGAGGTTATGATGCTGACCGGAAGGATGGCGGCCCTCGCCCGCTTCATCTCTCGGTCGGCCGACAAGAGCACTCCTTTCTTTAAAGTGCTGAAAGGGAATAAAGACTTTAGCTGGGGGGAGGAACAGAGCACGGCTTTCAAGCAGCTGAAAGCCCACCTTCTAACACTTCCGACCCTGTCCGGTGCCAACGCCGGGGAGACGCTATATCTATACTTAGCGCTTACCTCGGCTACGGTCGGTCTCCGTAATCGTCGAGAAGAAAATAAGCAAAGAACACCCAATTTACTTTATCAGCCATACACTGCTGGCCGCCGAAAGAAATTACCCGCTAATCGAAAAAGCAGCCCTCGCCGTCGTCGTTGCCGCAAGGAAACTGAAACCCTACTTCGACGCGCATCCCGTGACGGTCTTAACCGACCAGCCATTGGAGAAAGCGTTAGAAAAATTCGAAAAATCCGGCAGACTTATCAAATGGGCGGTGGAGCTCTCCGGCTTTGGCATTCAGTACAAGCCGAGACCTTCGATAAAGGGGCAAGCACTTGCAGACTTTCTGGCTGAGTGCACATATCAAGAAGAATCACATCCCGGCGTATGGGAAGTGTATACCGACGGGTCCTCCACGGCGAACAGCTCAGGAGCCGGCATCCTTATCACCAGCCCTAACGGAGACGAGTTTGAGTACGCCTTGAAGTTTACCTTCTCGGCCTCAAATAACGAATCCGAATATGAGGCGGTGATAACTGGAGTCGAGTTAGCTAGAGCTGCCGGGGCGGAACACATTGTGTTGAAGACAGACTCGCTCTTAGTAACTAATCAAATCCGAGGAGAGTATGAGGCTCGAGACGATGGGATGGTAAGGTACCTGGAAAGGGTAAAAGATGACACCGCAAAATTGAAATCTTTCCAAATACAGTGCATCCCCAGGTCTGAGAACAACCGAGCCGACGCTCTCTCAAAACTTGCCAGTTCAAGCATCAAGAATATCAGTCGAACCGTGCTGGTGGATATCAGGAATGCTAAAAGTATCACTGAGACCGTTGGTATGGTGGGCGACATCGAAGCCGAGACGACGTGGATGACTCCGATAATGAAATACAAACTAACAAAAGAGTTACCGGAGGACCGCAGTCTCTCTCAGAAGATAAGAAGGATCGCCGCAAGGTACTTGGTGTTCGAAGGAGAATTATACAGAAGGTCCGTAATAAGACCACTCTTGAAATGTGTCGGCCCAGCCGACGCGGAGCTTATACTGACAGAGATTCACGAAGGCATCTGTGGACATCACATGGGGGCGAGAACGCTAGCCCACAAAACTCTCCGAGCCGGCTACTTCTGGCCTACCATGCTGAAAGATTCCAGGGCCAAAACCAAGAAGTGCAAGAATTGTCAGATGCATGCTCCGGTAATACATGCACCTTCCCGAGACATGCAACCGGTACTTAGTCCCCTACCATTTGCACAATGGGGGATGTATTTACTAGGACCATTTCCGACGGCCTCCAGAGGAAGGAAGTACCTGATCGTCGCCGTTGACTACTTCACCAAATGGGTCGAGGCTGTCGCGGTACCTGCCAAGACCACGGCGGCCGTAAGAAAGATGATTTGGGAGAACATCATAAATTGTTTTGGGTTACCCCAAGTCATGGTATTTGACCACGACCGAGAGTTTTGGAGTGACATGGTGATGAATTGGCTGGAAGAGCTCGGTATCAAATTCGGATACTCCTCCGTCTGCCACCCTCAGAGCAACGGGCAGGCGGAGGCAGCTAATAAAACAATACTGAACGGGTTGAAAAAGAAGGTTGAAGATCTAAAAGGAAGATGGGCTGATGAACTACCCGGCGTCCTGTGGTCACTTCGAACCACGGAAAAGGAGGCAACAGGGTACAGTCCATTCCACTTAGTCTATGGGCCTGAAGCCGTCCTGCCAATTGAAGCAGCGGTGCCGACATTCAGAACGCAAATCTTTGACCCAGTCGAAAATGAGGAAGGCCTGAGAGCCTCCCTAGACCTGGTCGAAGAAAGTCGAGACACGGCACGACTCAACTTGGCGGTATATCAAAACCGAATGAGAAGAGCATACAACCGTAGAGTCCACAAAAGGGACTTAAGAGTAGGAGATCTAGTCCTAAGAAAGTCGGCCGCAACAAATAAAGGAAACATCCATGGTAAAATGACGGCCAACTGGGAAGGACCCTACAAGGTGGTTGAAGAAATGAGGCCGGGGACATACCGGCTGACAGACATGGAGGGAGTGCCTCTAATGAGCCACTGGAACACAGACAACCTTAGAAAATACTTCATATAGCGGCGGAGGTGTCCGAGACCGTTGTGGGCACCACAACGCGTGATTATATCTAATGAAGAGTGATCCAAGTTTTCCATCAAAATGAAGAGTCCCCTCCGTAGTCGTACCAAGGTAGACGCCACGGCCAAAGCCGGACAGTCACTAGTAGACGCCGCGGCCAAAGCCGGGCAGTCACTATAATGGCAGTTGATACTCGCGAAAGTGACCAACATGCTTAGTAGACGCCAGCCGGGCAGTCACTACAAATGCAGTTGATACTCACGAAAGCGACCAACATGCTTAAGAACGTATAAGTACAGTTGAGAACGCAAATCTAGTTGCCCCGGCCAATCCGAGAGTGGCAGAGGAAGCGATCAATATGTCTATAGATACGAACGCTGTCGAGCCGTAACCTCGATTGCCTCAGCCAAAGCCGGGAGTGACGTGGAAACGACCGATACGCTAACATGTTCACAACAGCAGTTGGGAAGCGCAAATCTGACCGCCTCGGCTAAGACCGGGAGTGGAGGAGGAAGCGACCGACATGCCAACATGTTTAAAAACGTTTAAGTACAGTTGAGATACGCAATCTAACTGCCTCGGCCAAGCCGAAGGTAAAACGAAAAAGCGCTCAATATGTTAAAAACGTAAGAAGACAACTTAATGGAGAATGAGATCAAAGCCTCGGCCAAGCCGAAGGCAAATAGACAAACTTTATTAAAAATGTTTACAGGTGGGGCAAAACAAAGTCGACGGCCGTCCCCAAAGGGATAGCCTAAACACAACCTACCAAAGTTTATCAAAAAAGAAGGTACAACAAAAGGTTACAAACATTAAAACTTGAAGCGCCAAAAGGATGGGAGGGAGGAAAGGCTCAATAGTTGGCCCCCGAACAGCTGAAGCTGTCAGAAGGGCCGGGTGAATCTGGTGACGACCGCCCGTCTCCCTATGCTCGTTGCTTTGCGCCGCCACCGGCAGCAGAGAGCGCAAAGATCACCAACTGGGCGGCCCAGAGGAAAGCTTGACAGCTTCACTTGCCTTTGCCCTCTCAGCCTCCTCTCTGGCCTCCTTCACCTTAGCATCCCGGGCCGCCTTCTCCGCAACCTCCTGAGCGGCCTTCGCCGCCTTCGCCCGCGGCCTTGGCCTCCTTAGCAGCGGCCTTCTCATCCAGAAGCCGGTCAAAATCTTTCCACGGGAAGGAGCCTTCAGGAAGGAGCTCTTTAATTGCATCCCTGGTAGCATCTTCAGCTTGGTCCCGGTACCGGGCACACATGTCAGGGATGATGACGGTCTTTAGCATCTTAATATCCTTCTCCCTCTGAGCAAGGATAGCCTTTGTGCCCTTGTGCTCCTTCGCCTCGGCCGAATGCAGGGACTTCCATCTCTCCTTCTGCTCAACCATGGCCTTATAGCCGCCCTCAAATTTGTCTTTCTCCTCCCGCAGCTTGGCGACGTCAGACAGCGCAGACTCAATCTTGGCCCTCTCGGCCAGGACCAGCTCCTCAGCTTCCTCCTTAAGCTTTCGCTCAGCGAGGAAGTCCTTCATGGCGGCCTGGAAGTCCTTCTTCGACCTCTCGGCCTCCTTCTTAGCAGCGGCAAGCTCGAGCCTAAGCCGTTCAAGCGCAGGGGCAGCTTGAGCCATGACCTTCTCTTGCTCGATAATATGAGCGCCGGCTAGTTCAGTCCACTTCACCAGCCTCTTGGACAACCTTATGCCTTCCGCCCTAAGCTGAGCGGGGGAAACCTTCTGGGATGAGGAGTCGACGGTGACATTTTGATCGCCCATCTGCACAGGCTGCTTCTCCAATTGCCGTTCAGTGAGAACGACAGCCGGCGATGGCTGATCTACAAAAAACCCAGACAAAGCATCCATGTCAACATTCATTGACATGTCAGAGAGCCTGTCATCAGGAATGCCTAAAGAACCTGCTAAATCCGAGCCATGGGTTAGATCCGTACCAGTCCTGGCCTTCTTGGACAGACGGTCGGCTGACCCCTTCTCTTTCCCTACCTCGGTAACAGCAGCAGTAGGCGTTGTTTCCTTCCTCTTATTTGAAGGAGGAGGACACTCCAGAACGGTGACGTCCTCTTCAACATTGACGACCACCTGCTCCTTTTGGACTGCGGGGATTGAAGATTGAGTGGGAGTTGGCGTCGTAGCCGCCGCAGACGTTGTTTTTGGTCTCCCGGCGCGCACGTTACCGCCAATCTCCGCTGAGCCGCTGCCACATCCATTGCCTTCATCGCCTGCTCCATAAGTTCGTGAGGGGCCGGTCTGCGATCACGTGGCGCGGCCTTAGGATGCAGCTCAACAACTCTCCCGTCCTGGTCGAGTCCCAACTTGTTTAGAATAGAGACGGAGAGATCCCGGCCAAATCGATCTGCAAGAAACAAAGTCAACAGTTAAGTAAAAGAAGTAAACCGGGGCAAATACAGAAGCATAAAAAGCAAAGGTGGGCCTCACACCGACCCCACTCACCTTGGCCGAGGGCCGGTATGAGGCCGACGTGGCAAAGCGGCTCGTCTTGAAGGACGATCTGCGTCGGGGGCATCCATCCCTTCGGCGTGCCATCCTTCTCAGCCTCGAACAGGCTCATTGCCCGCTCTTCGTCCTCCTTAAGATAGATCTTCTTGGCGTCCATCTTAAGCTTATTCCGGGAGACATATCTATCATGCTCCCCCTGACTCTCACACCGCAAATTGACGCGGCGCTGGAAGGACCGGGGCAGTGGATAGTCCTCCGGAACCTCAACATATACCCACCGCCCCTTCCAGTCCTTACAAGATGTCAGCTTGGAAACGGTGACGTAACCCGGCTCGGTCAGATCTTTGTACCACCCCGAGCCGCCTAGGGTAGTCTGCCGAAGATGGTGGAGCCGGCGGAAGAGGTTCACCGTTGGGGCCTCCCCTTTGAAAAGACATAACCATACAAAGCCAATAATAGTCCTAATGGCCAACGGATGCAGTTGTGCCACGGCGACATTCATGGCTTTGATTATGGCCACGACGTGTTCATTAAGAGGAAATCGGAGCCCATACTCCAGATGTCTGATGTACACGCCGATACAGCCTTCGGGAGGGCAACAGACCACCTGATCACCCTCAGGGATAGCAATTCTATACCCCCTGCCGAAGGAGTAATGATCTTCAAAAAGATCAGGCCCGGAACAACTAGCAAACTTGTTCGTCCAAACACGATCAGGATTGATCGAGCAGGCATCGCCGTGCCACAAGAAATGCGGCCTCTCTACGTCAGAATGGGTCCTTTCCTTATCATCATCATCAATACCCTCCAAAAATTTCTCATCAATTTCAGGAGAAGGCGACAAGCGCCCTCCGAACCCTATCGGGGTGACAACCAGTGGCTCCTGTTCATCAGGATGCGGCGGTTCGCCCCCGGAGTAGAGGTACTAGGAAGAGCATCAGCAGCAGACATGGCGACAACAATTAATTAACAAGTAAAGAGTTGGGGAAGAATTTGTTTGTTTACCTTGAAAGGAAGTGTTACGCCGAGTAACGCTTCGAAAACTAGAGAGAAGTTTCTTCGAAAAAAAACTAGAGAGAGGAAATTTTTTTGAGAAAATGAAGTTTGATGGCCAAAATGAGGGGCTAACTGCTCTATTTATAGAGAAAAGCCCATTCAGTGGACCAATCAGAGCAAAGCCCATGAAGCGTCCACCAATCAGCACCAGGCCACGTGTCAAGCATACAGCCACGGAAGGTTAATCGACATACAGTGATGAATCTTCTTCAACACGCTCCTTGGTATCTACTTGCTAACGGCCAGCTGATCAACCAAGCTTGGCAGCACCGGCCGGGGGCAACCAAAAGCAAACGGCACTCTCAACCTTGGTCTCGGCCAGCGCCATTTTCTCTTCCACATCGGATGTCCATTACACAACCATGTGGAGGGGGGATACGGTACGGCCTGAACAGAACCAAGCCGAGGCAGAAGATCGACATGCGCAGAATACGCTCAACACTCATCGAAGGTCCATACCACGGCATAGACTACGCTGGGGGCAAATTGATGGGGCATATTCTGCACCCGCTGACCGAGTCAACACATTGAGCAAGGTCAAAGATAAAAGACAGCAAGTCAACGTATTAACAGCCTAACCGACGAAGCCTGTCGGCCTGTCACTTGGGTCTCGGTCTCGGCAACTAGCCGGCCGAGAAGCATATCCGCGTACTCACATCCAGTCCCCTCGGCATGGAGTCAACCAGGCCTGCCGGCCCGGCATGGGTCCCTCGGCCGAGGGTAAGATAGTCTTTCCACCTGCTAGCCACTTGGCCACTACGTGACAAAAGGTGAAAGTCTATAAATACTCCACTTCTCTCATTGAGAAAACTATCCTAAAAACTATCCGAAAAACATCTAATAATCTGGTATAAACTCCCTTATCTCTCTACAATATACTTTGCCAAGTTAACACACAACTTATCTCTTTAAGTTTACTGACTTGAGCGTCGGAGTGAGTACGCTCGGTACCAAGCCGAGCCCTCAGTTTGTTCATCTTTACAGGAGAGAGCGAAAGGAAGAGACAAGCAAAACGATGTCATTCTACAAGCTTAAGTGGTCATAATCCTGCTCCGAAATTACACCCGGAACACTTTTGATGTAAAAAGTGCGTATAAACTAGCACATACCGAGTGGTATGCTACTAAAAGAAATGCCAGAGATAAATTTAAGGATTCAGGCCCAGTGTGAGTCTTTTATTAGAAAACGACTATGGAATTTACCGGTCCAGCAAGTTGGAAAATACTGGTATGGAAAATTTTGACTTCAATACTTCCTACGAGCGAAGAAATGGGTAAAAGAGATTTGCCTTGGGCAGGACCATGTGCGTTATGCCACGAAAGTGATTCGCTCGAAACTCTAGAACACCTTTTTCGTGATTGTGGTTTTGCTGAGCGTTTGTGGTTATGATCTTCTCTTGGTATTCGTAGTTCAATGGGGAGGAGTGTCTCTATTCAAGTTTGAATGGTTAACTGGTTAAACTTCATCTGCAACAATGAGGATAATCAAACTGGAACGATCACTTTCTTGAGCATTTTGGCTGTAATTTGGACTGCGAGAAATAATATGATTTTTAAAAATGTAAGTCCAAATTGCATGTCATTGATGGCATTGCATCACCAAGGAGTTCAGAGCGCAACTCAAGCTTGGGAAATGACGAATGAAAAAAAACAAAGGTGGAAGGACGTCAATAAATGATGATGACAATATGTTGCATCAAAGACGGTTAGTTATGGAGGGATATTCCACTGATAATTCACCATTTCCCGATTGCTGTGACATTTGCGTTTTTCACTGCTGACAACATTGTGGTAAGTACCAAGCACATAAATTATATTCTTGCTAGTTGAGGACCTTTAAGCACCCTCGTCAGTTTGAATGAAGTTTACATGCAATGTAATTGATGTAGGTCATAGATCCTTCCTTCTATGAGGAGGCGGTAATGAAAGGAAGAATGATTGTAACCTTAAATACAAATGGAGATATCTGCGCCATTCAAAAGGGTGGAGGAGTTGGTATTATGCATAGTGTTGTTATGCAATGCTTACGGATTGCCTCTGTCAAAGCTGGTGATTTTACAAGTAGAATCAACAAAGCGGTAAGAATCAATATCAGATGCTACACATTTGTCTTGCAATTTGCAGGTGATCTTAAAAATGTTACATAATTGATTCGACATTTCTGGGGAATGTCAATGTTTTCATGAGGACAAAAATGTTAAAAAGTTGGTGTAAAAGAAATAAAGCGAAGTGTGAATAGTATTGTGAAACTGCATAAACCTTACTCTTGAGACAAGGAATACCATTTATAGAGTATTGGGTAAATGCCATGTTGCAATAATGCGTATGTAAAGCCTTCTTACACAAGTAGTTGTGGTTGTGTCATTTTCCCTCGTTTCTGAACAATGCTGATATAAATTTACAAATATTGTGGATATATGAATCTGTTAGGTGGAATCATATGAAGTAGAAAGAAATCTTCGCAAGATCAAGCGCCATCCTGCTCCTGCATCACAGACGAAAACTAATGAGACGACAGAAGCGAGATGTCCCAAAAAAAACAAATCATCCGAATACGGTGGTAAAGGCTGATGCAATAGCTATTTTGCTTATTTTGTTATTGCACAGATGTCCATTTTATTGCCCACTAGCATTAAAATTAGAGTTGCTTTGCCAAGGCAAAATTGAAATTTTTTTACAAAAATTGTAAAAAATAGTTGAAAAATTTGTACTTTATATAAAAATAATAAATTGTTTGATTTTTGTAAAGTATTTTTAATTTTTTTTCTATCTAATTTATGCTATTTTTTATTTTATTTTTTTAAACTTTTATTTTGTATTTTTCATAAAAACATAACCATTTTTACTTTTTTTTTTATATGATAAATTGAATTTCTCGTGAGATTTTGATAAAGGGGTTTAATTTCACTTATTATGTAAGTTATGGGGCCAAATTACTCCAATTGAAAGTTGTGGGGGTTAATTTCACAATTGCACAAAGTTATGGGGGTCAATCACCACTTCCCCGACTTATTATGTATCCTTTAACCAAATTTAACACACAACAAGTTTGTTTCAACAATCTTAGACAAATGAACCCACTTCTCTAAAATTTGCACTAATTAAGTAAACAACACGCAAAGGTAGCTAATCCATACATTCATTCACTTAACATATGATATAAACACAAGGAAAGAGTAATTGATAAACAAGAAAGGATTAAAGAGTCTTACAAACACCAAAGTTGAAAACTTTGGAGGAATCACACCAAGAAATAAGAACTTAGCTAACCATAGTCATCTTACAACCCAAGTTTTTGTAGAAAGATTGGAATTAAAATGGAAATATTAAAGTTTAATTACTACAAGATTAAGAGTAAAATTGAAAATTGAAAATATGGATGTACAATTGAAAATTTTCAGGACTTGTAAAGAACATGTGCTACTAATGTGTCCTGGGGTTGGAGAGGTATTATATGGGGTTTTGAGTTGGTTTCTAAAGGCATGGTATGGAGAATTGGTATCAAGCCGGAGTTAACTATTTGGAACAATAAATGGGTGCAAGGAGATATTCTAGTACCACGTATGAATTGCGACGTTTTAACAGAAGATAATGTCCAGGCTATGAGGGTAAAGGATCTACTTGATCATGAAGGTGGTTGGAACGTTGAACTTCTAATGACCTTATTTGATGATTATTGGGTTTCCAAAATTAGGGGTGAAAGACATGATAAGATATACTGAAGATAAATATGTTGGATCTTTTGATGTAAAAAGTGCGTATAAACTAGCACATACCGAGTGGTATGCTACTAAAAGAAATGCCAGAGATAAATTTAAGGATTCAGGCCCAGTGTGAGTCTTTTATTAGAAAACGACTATGGAATTTACCGGTCCAGCAAGTTGGAAAATACTGGTATGGAAAATTTTGACTTCAATACTTCCTACGAGCGAAGAAATGGGTAAAAGAGATTTGCCTTGGGCAGGACCATGTGCGTTATGCCACGAAAGTGATTCGCTCGAAACTCTAGAACACCTTTTTCGTGATTGTGGTTTTGCTGAGCGTTTGTGGTTATGATCTTCTCTTGGTATTCGTAGTTCAATGGAGAGGAGTGTCTCTATTCAAGTTTGAATGGTTAACTGGTTAAACTTCATCTGCAACAATGAGGATAATCAAACTGGAACGATCACTTTCTTGAGCATTTTGGCTGTAATTTGGACTACGAGAAATAATATGATTTTTAAAAATGTAAGTCCAAATTGCATGTCATTGATGGCATTGCATCACCAAGGAGTTCAGAGCGCAACTCAAGCTTGGGAAATGACGAATGAAAAAAAACAAAGGTGGAAGGACGTCAATAAATGATGATGACAACATGTTGCATCAAAGACGGTTAGTTATGGAGGGATATCCAATCTTTGTTATTGGTAACGGACAACATTGTGCTCTTTTGCGAGGTTATGTTGATGCAGGATGACGCAAGTCATGCGAAGCAGCGATCGGGTGGATTATAAAAGATCAAACTGGACAAGTCATTTTCGAACATTCAGAGAGAATTTGGGCTGGATCTCCTATACAAGCCGAGGCAAAAGGTTTTTTTGGAACTAACGCGGTGGACATTTCATTTTTCTATAATGAGTGATTGCCAGAAGTTTCATTGTTTTTCAATTTCGTTTATTCCGTGTTTTTAATAAAAAGGTGCACAGACTAGCTGCTGCTGCCTTTGCTTTGTAAGATACTAGTTTTCCACTTGGCAAAAAAAAAAAAAAAAAAAGTAAAAGCATGAGATGAATGAGTCCTCAAAAGTGTGAGGCTTATATAGTGCTGCACTTCTCCCTAGGTTAAACACGGAGTTGGGCCTCCAAACAACACATAAGACGGGATTTAAAAGATGTGGCAGCTACAGGGTCCGCAGGCTCCGGTGGTGGCAGCAGCCTGCGGTGGAGGTCTGATTGCTGAGCTTTGATTTTTGCCTTCCTTTCTTCTATCCTTCATATTTTGAGGTTCTCCTAGGTTGTGGTTCACTTCCTCTCTTGGCTTAGCTTGAGGGGCCGTGGTTTGACCCGGCTTGGCTTGATTCCACCACCATTACGTACCGCATGAATCAACCACAAAAAAACATTAAACCAACAAGTAAAACAATTAAGAAGCCCACTCCATACTTAACTCGAAACTTGCTTTATTTCATCCTAAACTACTCCGCATGACTACTTTATTTGATTAAGAACACCTAATTGACACGACATAAAATGGCACTATCACTAAGTTCGGATTTTCTCTATCCCATTTTCATGTTCCATTTTATGTCCCACAATCTTTACTTTAGACATATCACCCAATTAATACTCCCTCCTATCCACTATTTTCTTCCCATTGTTTATGGGCACGAGTATTAAGAAAATGAATAAAATAAGAGTAAAAGAGTTGGATGGGGTTTGGGGATAGGAGAGAGTGATGAATAATTAAGAGTTAAATAATGAATTGTGGGTCACAAACATTAAAGTAAAGAATAAAATAGGATTAAAAGAGTTGGGTGGTTTGATGATAGGAGAGAGGGATGAATAAAATAAGAGTAAAAGTTACCAAAAATAGAAAGGGAATAAAACCTAAATAATTCGTTTTAAGAAATAGAGAAGAATATAGCGAATTAGAGGGAGTATAATTTAAGTAATCTTTTCCTTGATTAAGGGTGACATGTCATTAAGAGAGTTTGTAGGACACAAGATAAAACATAATAGTGGAACATATGATTTGCACATATGCCCTCCAAATCCATATTGAAAATTGTTGCCAAAAGAATTGTATTTTAGGCCAAGAATAACATAAACATGTAATTGGCTAAAAGCCTAAACTTCCATTAAATAATGTCAAGTAATCAATAAATTAGCCCTTCACGGCTCCATCCCCAATAAAGATTTAAAAAGTTCTAGCTTCGCCACTGAATATGATTGAGTCACTTCAGGATAAAATTATCTAAAAATACGTATGTGAATGTGAAGGATAAAATGAATTAAACAGAAGCACTCTCTACTTGAGCAATGTACACAAAGTCGCAATATCAAAGAGAAGAGTCATGGTGGATAGAAGTCGGTTTCCAGCCTCAGCAATATCCAGGGCCACATATCCGAACTAGCATTCACATCCTGAGGATCTCTGTTGCTGACCAGCCATGTCAACTATGTCCGGAAGATATCTAGATTCAACCAAAACAACATGTTAGATAATCAATTAGCATCAAAAAACAAGAACATACTCAACAACCAACATTACATTGTCCCAGCACGCCTCAGGGGATCCCACAAAAGGTAAAGAGGGTTGTGTTACGAGAACAAAAAGAAGGCTGATTGATTTCAAATGATCGAAATGACCCTAGTGAAAACTGGTCAAGAACTGTTTTTCACATGGGTGTTATTTTTGAATAAAAAAATTGAAACCAGTTAAATGATTTGACGTTGACATTTAACGTAATCTAGTAATCATAGTTACTTTGAGACTTGATAACAAACAAGCAAAAGAGGACCTGCAACTCTGAAAGATGATATTCAAAGGGACATAAGAAAGGCTCACATGTCTTCTGTTGTTTTACAGTTATAGTTATGGACGATCTAGCAATCGCAAAGGGACAGTTTTTTACCAGCATAATGGTTTGAACAATAAACCAGATATTTTCAGTGGCTCCGTTGGTAAGTATTTTCTTAGTTTTTTTTGTACATAGGGTCCAAATTCTTTAGTTATTATAGTAGTTTATACTACTATCCTAAGCCTAAATTAATTGGCCATGATACATGTATCTATCATTGTTCTTCCAGACCTAATAAATTTATTGCGAGCTTCAATTTGGTTAGATAACGTAATTGCAATTAGAATTTAGTATAAAATTCTCAAGATTGAACTTATTTATATGGATCATACATTTAGTTTTTAATGAGTGATTATATTCGAGATATATACTACTGCAACCGAATGCACCTCAGATGAAGTATAACATTAAGGTTTTTGATTTATTTGTTTCTCTTTAAAGTATTTCATGATTGTAATTTTGTTTGATTACCTCCGAGTAGTATTTTTGATCTACCCTGCTCATTATTTCTACAAGTCGTCATGTTATTGACTTCATCTATGCTATTTAGGGAAAAAATATCTTTTTTTTTTAGTTTAATAACAAATCAAGAAAAATTACGCTTCAAAAGATTACAAATGAAATCTTACAAAGTGCTCTAGGCATTGTATGTAACAACAATTTTAGATTTCTTCAAGTTCATGACTCCTTTAGTCCAAACGATTTGACATGTACAAGCAAAATAACAATTGAGTTACAATGGTTGAGTAACGTCACGGAGTATATTTTCTTAGAGTTTGGCTAAGAATCAAAAAATATGCTAAAACTCTTAAGTATATTGCATTATTTAGATACATGAGACAAATTTATTGATATTTTTTAACCCGATATCAAAAGGGTAGGCTGGCCAACAATGTGGGGCTAGCTCGGTCCGATCCGCATCATTGTACCAATTTCAAATAAATAAGGTCGATATTTTCATTAACGTTGTACGAAATACAAAGTTCGATTCGATTTTTTTTTTTGACATGCAAGGGGAAAGTAAATATGGTTACTTATAAAATGGAGGATATCACTAACGATAATCTTCGAGTTCAGCTGTCTTTTAGAGTCATCCAAAATACTGATTAGTAACAAGGATTTGCAAGCAATTTGATTCGATTATTAGTTCATGTCTATTACTCCGTATTTCAAAACTACGTATCTATTAGTTATTTAGTTGATTTTTTCTTAAAATATTATTAGGAATTCCGAGAGTTTATATGTGATCAAATACGTTTCATTTTTTTAATGGAATATGTAGACCAACTCAAATACACAGTGGCTAATGCAATCCTATTATTCAAGTACGTTTTATTTTTTAAATGGAATATCATGCTCATTGCTCAAGGCCACTCAAATACACAATGGCTAATACAATCCTATTCTACGGCCTTTACCATCTTTAATTTGTGTATATATAGATGTGTTCATTGCATGCAATTTCGTTGGGGTATAATAAATCATAGATGATATATTTTTGTCTATTTCTTTATTGTAGGATTTTAGATCATCATATTTCTTGTGTAAAGTTTCTTGAACATGTTAGTGTGAGATGTATTATTTGTTCATGTTAAAATGATTACTTATTAGGATTTAATGATTACAAAGATTTCGTCGACTCCTAAGAATTTGACAAAAAGGCCATAAAATCATAAGAAATTATTTTGTATTTTATACTATGGAGTTAGACTTAAAAGAACAAAGCTTTAAGTTTTAACAGTACCACAAATCAAAATTATAATGTAACTTGCCCACATCACAAGAGTGATATACCTTATTTTTATATTTAAAATATAAATCATATGGAGTACAAGACATTATTTTTTTCCCCTCAGATCTGACTATGCCAAGAATTTGAATGACTTGATTAGACTATCAATAACAATATTTATTAGACTCATATTCCTGCTCAGTTTAATCTATTAAGGCCATGTTCTTTTCAGCTTAATTCCAACTCGCATTCATCTCACTTCAGCTACTTAAGTTCAGCTAAACTCACTTCAGTTCACTTCAGTTCACTCAAGTAGTTCAACTAAGCTCAATTCAGCTCATTTCAGTATTTTAACTCTATTTATCTGAAAATATGCCAATTCAAATTTTCGATTTCATTATTCATTTCGATTCAAATCCAACTCAATTAAGTTTAATTCAGTTTCATTCAATTCAATCCAAAAGAACATGGCCGAAATCTAACATAATATGATTTTTCTATTTACAATCTAACTTAGCTAACCAGATAGATTACAAAGATTATTATTGAATGATGAATTATAAGACCTTACAAACTGGCCCGTGCATCGCACGGGCATTAAATCTAGTATATAACTAAAGGAGGCTTTTTTTTTTCTAATTATACTATTAGCATTAGAATTAGGAGATAACTAATTATTTACAATTTTTCTATTATAATTAGGAATATAATTTTCCTATTAGAAATGAAAATTAATTAATTATTTTACAATTTTCCTATTAGAAATAGGAAATAAATTAACAATTTATTAAGGCTTTTTTTTTCTAATTATACTATTAGAATTAGGAGATAATAATCATTTTGTTATAATTCTAATTTGATAAGAGAAGATAATATAAAGAGAGAGAACAATATAAGAGAAAGTGAGCATTGTTATATTATATTATTCCATGTACATGTGCATATATATAGAGAATACAAAAAGACCTTTTGATGAAAGGTAACGATGGTTCCTAAAGGATAAGGTGATGAAATGTTACAATGGTTGGGGATGTAAGGGTATAATGGTCATCCACTATACATATTTTATAACACTCCCTCTTGGATGACCATTACCTAAAAAAATACAATGTCTCACGATGACAATATTCTCCTAACACGCATAACAAGCTGCCTCATTAAAACCTTTCCTTGGAAAACTCAGTGGGACAAAATCATGGATAAGGAAAAAGAGTAAAACGCGTATTAACTCCCCCTGATGATTAAACAACTTGATATATCTTGAAATAATCCATGCTTTGACGTAATTTCTCGATCGTTGAAATAGAACCCATCGTGGTTGATAATAAACTTGTTATCTTCAATCAATAGAAATCCTTGATAGTTTCAGTATCATATTTCTTCGGAACTCATAATCTGGATATGGTCATCATTTCATGATAACTCTTTGATTTTCATTTCAAAAATACCACTTTGCAATTTTGAGAGAAAATAATTTTAATTCTTCTCAATGGATGACATAACATTATATGCATGTCTAAACGTACCAATTGTCACCTTAACAATCATGATGATCATCATGACTATAGCGTATTAATGCGCTTATAGTGCTACCTCGTTAAAAACCTTGCTAGGAAAAACCCATTGGGATAAAAAACCTAGTCGAAGGAAAAAATAGTGCGACTATCATTTCGAATTCATTCTCTTCAGGAGAATCAATCTGATTAACAACTCATCTTTGAAAAATCATCGATCTTTCTTGCCAAATCTTATTACTGTATGGATTGACATCCTTATTATAGATTTTCGCTACTGAAATTCATTCATATATGAATTTCCATATGCTCAACTATAGGTTGAGACAACACAATTTATTCAAATAAACTCTTTAGTATTTTGAATATTCCCTTTTGGAACTAATCACGATAATCTTTCAATCGTATGGTAGAGGTTTATATTTATAACCAAGAGTTTTCAAAACTCAATTGATCAAGCATCATCATCATTTGATGATCGTTTATAAGAGGTTCCTACAGGGATTATCCTCGTTGGAGTGTCTTATAAGATAACATTTCTCCTTTTAATAATATAACAAGTTAAAACAATATTATGAAATATGTACATGCATTCATATGACATGAAACCTATTTTTTAAATAATATTTATAAAATAATGCAATGATGGATACATATAAAATCTAATATACAAATAATGTACTTATCTCTAAATGCACATGGTGATGAATCAATAATGCAACTGTACAGTTTATTTTCCAAGATTCATAACATATATTGACTTCAGGTCAATGTATGGACTTCATGTCCATGAGCTCATTTAATAAATGATTATATGTCGACAATTAAAATGGACTTAAGTAGAAGATCCCCATTACGAGTCCATAAGATATCGCGCGCAAATATATATATATAGGTTCCATAAACATATCGATATAATTTATCATCTTTTGATAATATCAGTACTGTTCAATGATATCTGAATCTGAATATATATTTGGTACCATTATATTTATCTAGGCCATCTATTATCATTCAGATATCTGTGTCACTTCGGGAACACTCCAAATATAGCATTCTTATTTCATACCAACTGCTTCATCTTGCTATTTATCATCTATTTCATTTTCATAGTGGAACCGTCAATTCATCTTGACTTTTATTGAATTACACTTCAGGTGTATATGTATCAATCTGGTAAAAAAATATTTTTTTGTTATATCAAATTCAAAACCTTTACTCAGTGAATTTGATGTATAACATTATTTGAACTTCTGGTTCAGTAAGGGATCATTCCATATTTGTTTTTACCAGCTTTTAACTCACTTTTCTCCCCCTAAGATGGTAAAAACTATAACCAATATATAGTAAAAAATTTATCATAACCACCTTAGACATCAATTTCTCATATCACCGATGAGATTTTACATGGGCATTTTTGTACAATAACAAAATATTTCGGGGAGTAACATATAATGCAGTTGGTTGGATTTTATATATGTTGAATCACAATGCCCAACTCAGGAGATCACCGATTACATATAATAATCAAAATGTGATTTTTAATCACGAAAATTACTCAGAAAATTCAATATGTAGCTATAAGCCACTTGAATATAACACCAATCCATACATGAACATTTAAGTTCTATATTCAACTCCGAGTAGTGTTTAGATCTCCAACATCACATATACTCAATCTCAGTGCATTGGCTTGCCTTTAATAAAATTTCTACACGAGAGAATTTCAGCACTTATCTTTTCTTTATGATAAACTCCAGGTTTATGAAAACGGGTATAATATGAACCCGGATGGCCTCCATTGTCACATTTAACCATTTCATGTCGACTTTATCAGTTTGCTCAGAATCCGTGTCAATCTTTCATAAGCATTGGTCGTGTTTCGAAAACTTCACTTATCACACGCCGCATTTTAAGTTGCTATAATTTCTCATGCTAATCATCAAGTTAGCAATATTCGTATCATATAAACTCAAATTAAAAATTTCATATCTGGCCAGATAAATGATGTGACATAGGACACAACAAGTGTCTCATATATGTAGGCAAGACTCATCAATATTCCTTTAGAGAACATGACTATATTACTCTTTGAGTATTTTTTGATATATAATTTTATCATAAGATCAACAATTATAATCATCAACATATAATGATGACATACACATTCATGTAAATTGATTAGAATCAAACTTACGAATCAATTATTCCCTTCAGGGGTGATGCAATATTCAACAACTTTCAAATTAATTGTATTATTCAGCCAATTACTTTATAATATATCATAAGTTGATCAAATTATCACTTTTATTCCAAGAGTGAAGTAATATCCACTTCTGGTGGGAAAAAGCAGTGTTTTCAAATGAACACATAGCTCGTGAAAATATCTACATGCTCATACTTAACCACTGTCATTGTTGGTATATTTCGTCCAATCAAATCTATTATGTGTGCAATTTCATATTCACTTCAAGGAATAATGATGAATTGATTTGATATGATTTTCAAGTTTTATGAGTATCTCATATTTTGCAAATATCCATGTATAATCCCGAGTTAATATTGCTCAAAATATATTAATTACATGAAAAGTGAAAAATTTGTACACACTATGAACTCCAGGTCACAATTTCAATATATATCTATAAACACAATGAACTTCTGATCATAGTTTGAATATTTGTAAATTCCATGAATTTTAGTTCATCGTATGAATTTCAAATTTTAACTCGTACATAGTATTTCTCATACCGAACTTCTAACATATATGAGTCTCACATGACTTTTCATGAGATATTTTCTTTCAATGGTGGACGAAATTAGCTCAATAAATGTCGCATCATTAGGCTTAATTAAGGCTTTCTTATTTTGCTCACCAAATGCCACAATATTAGGCTCAATTAAGGCCGCATCATTAATTAGGCTCATTCTTAAGCCACATCTTCTATCTATACTTCAGGTAGAGTCTTTATGAGATATCACATTTACTATTAGGAATGTATTAAGATTTAGTTGAATAGGATTTATGACTTTTCAATCAGATTTCATTAATTTGTTCAACTAAAGGCGAACATAGGCGAACACGAAATCAATTCCGAAAAAAAAAATCTTTAATAAAGACCGCTTTAGCCATTTTAAACTCAAATATAGTTCATACAATCACAGTCGTGAACTTTTGGCCACTACCATTTACATGTGAAGTTATGGCCACTTACAATTAAACAAAATTCATATAACGTTATCAAAATGTGTAGTCATAATTTCCACGGATACCAAGGAGGCGCCTCACATAAAATTTTACGAATGAAATCATGTTGTTACTAATATAACATACTGCAAGTCACATAATTAATTCTCATGATTAATGATTAAAACCCTTTATCAAACAAATGCAATATGTTCCATGAACACAATTAGCAAAGAAGAGGATAAATATGTCGCAACGATGGAATCATGTGAAAGCAGATGCTAATTTACTTACACAAACCGCATTATAATTTAACATATGAACCAAATGGACAAAATGATTTGGTCAATATAACAAGTCATTAATAAAGATATATAAGAATAATGTAACAATAAAAATCGGAGGAATTTATAAAATAATTAAAGATTGGGAAATAGTGACCAATATTTATTATCAAAACCCAAATTATCGTTGAACAAAAAAAAACCCCTCAATGAATTAACAATGTTAATGCAAAAAACTAACATGATCACATATATGAATTAACTTGCAAATTTATAAATATCATTAATAATTATACCGAAATCCGAAAAAAAAAAATCAAAGATTGCCAAATTACTAACATTTTTGAATATAGATTCAAAGATGCAAATGAACAATATCAACGAGACATGATCTTAAAATATCGTATATGTTATAATTCACACATGCCAAGTATATAGAGGTTCTAATATTCTCCAAACAAATAAACAATCACATAGTGCTCCTAAGCATTCGATCATCAACAATCTTGGGGCAATAAAATATTGACTCATGCATAAGAAAAATATATATACCTCGCACATCTACTATGGAATATAAAATGTTTAACTACGTTTAAACATTATGATTATGTGCATGAAATGATTATGTGAACAAATGAATTCAAATATACAAGTGAATGCATACAAAAAAATGTATCATAATCATAATAATATAAATTTAGTATAGATAGAAATACTTACAAATTAATTTGGTAGAATTGTTAAGTATGAATCGAAATCAAAGTTGAATAAATATAAGTTTGCAACAAACCTAAATTTGATGGTTCTCCCAAATTTGTTATCAATCTTGAATAGAGAATCGTGCTGATAACGTGTTATAATTCTAATTTGATAAGAGAAGATAATATAAAGAGAGAAAACAATATAAGAGAAAGTGAGCATTGTTATATTATATTATTCCATGTACATGTGCATATATATAGAGAATACAAAGAGACCTTTTGATGAAAGGTAACGATGGTTCCTAAAGGATAAGGAGATGAAATGTTACAATGGTTGGGAATAGATACAATGGTTGGGGATGTAAGGGTATAATGGTCATCCACTATACATATTTTATAACACATTTAAATTTTTTCTATTATAATTAGGAATATGATTTTCCTATTAGAAATGAGAATTAATTAATTATTTTACAATTTTATTATTAGGAACAGGAAATAAATTAATTATCTGCAATTTATTAATATTAAAAAAATATTCATTAGTATTTGTTCACTTTTTATTAAATTAGAAGGAAAAAAACCTTTGATATATTTATAATATCCAATTTTATAACAACTTTCGATTAAAAAAATGAGGTATTATTAGGCTAAAATGCCCTAGGCCGAACTGGGTTGTGACAAATGTGCATGATTAATACGTACTACATGGAATTTACTCATGTAAAGAGTAAAATGAACGCTGAAATATGCCCCTACGTCTTTTGTTATTGCTAATGTCATATTTAATTATACATATTACGAAGTTTATTTTTCAAATATCATATGTATTTCTCCTACTAATTTTAAAGTTACTTCCCTCACAATAAACTTCAACTTCTATTGATAATTTATTATTATATTATTTACATTCATTTGTCATTATATAAAAGTATATTAATCAAAATTTAAATAACATATTCACAAATTATTGATAAGTACAAAGTTTAATATCTATTTTTCAAGGAGTATTAAAAGATAAAGAAAGTTGCTGCTAATTTGCGAATCGAAATATAATATTATGACAAATTAGAAAATGTTTTGAAAAACTTTATTGTGCGATTGTTTTACAATTTAAAGTAAAAATGGTACCACGAGTAATAAAATAGATTTGAATGAGGCTTGAAGGTAAATTAGATACACTTATTATAGAAATATGTATAAGGTTAAGATTCAATTCAAGCAACGATCAACATTAAAAAAAAGTCATGAAAACCAAATAAAAGGGTAAGAGTAGTCTTTCCCTAACATAGTGAAGACCGTCTCTCTCAAGCTTTTCTTCTGATAAATTTACATGCATAAAAAACGGTATTATTCAATTATATGGAGCAAACTAATTATTGTTAATGCTATATATTTTTTCTTTTGTGTGTAAATTGAGCACATCATCACTATAATTTAGAGAGAGATACGAATTGGGGAAGGGTAAGACATATTCGTCATGCATAATACGATGCTTTAACTACCTTTAGGCAAAAATATAAAAATAAATAAAAAAGTTTAAACCTAAAAGGGGGTCACATACTTGCCAAATCTTCTATAATTCTCTACCGCATTAATATTCTCATGAAGTTTATGACATTTATTTCATATTAATAAAAAAAATAATTATACTGCTTCGTACAATTTGTGATTTATAACTTTTAGCTAACTTATTTGAACTTGCTTAAATTTATATATTTTAAGTGAAGAATATTAATTATAAATATGATAAAGATAAAATTTGATCTTTAATTTTCTCTGAGATAAAAAAAAACTCAATTTTTATTTTCTTATAATATACTAATTAAAGGTCATAATGTAAAACATGAAATTACTCCACAATCTACTATTTTAATATGTCGACGATCAACACTCAAAATAGCACATTTGTTATTTAAATAGTGTAAAAACTCTCAAAATGCTAAAAAAAAAATGTTCAATCTGTCGTTATCAAACAAAACCTAAGTTTCTACATTTTTTTGTCATGTTCAACTTAATCTTTTTGGGATGTAAAAATGATGAAGTTCAGAAAGTAACGGTTAGTTTTCTGTTAGTTAGATTGACTTTTCAAGAGAGAGATGAAAACTTTGCATTTTAGACCGTTTTATGTGTGAACCGAAGGGATTAAGTAGTGGGCTAAAGGTTGTTTCGAGTGAGAATGAGGTTGATTGCGACGAGTTGGTTGACTAAAGTTTTTCCTTACTAGATCTAGAAAGGGGATAATAATTATGAGATAATAAAATTTGAAGAAAAAAAAGTGACAATAAAAATGAGATGAGGGTACTAAGATTTATATATGCAAAATGAAATAAATAGCAAAGTTCGTGTATATATATAATATTCAAACTTATTCAGTTTACAAACATAGTACCCAAACACTTTGTTTGAGTATTTGGAATGGAGGTAGGGGAGGGGATGAGAAAAAGACTAGGAAGGGAATGGGAGAGAGATAAGAGGGAAGATTGCTTCTTAAACTTTTGATCTTTGTTGAAGGAGAAATAAATTGTCTTAGATAAGGGAGACGAGGATCCATATATATCATCTGGAGTAAATTGGTGTTTCATGGAGGTGAATGTGATTTAGACTTCTTAAATGTAAAACGTAGCAGAAAGGTAGTGATAGTGGTAGTGGATTGTTGGTTGTTTCAAGCAGTAAGAACTAATCACAGTGGCTGATGTTTTATTTTGCGGGTAAATTAGTGGGGTGGAGGGAGAGTGCATTTGTGGAAGGGTGATGAGTTTAACGAGGATAGTGATAATAAATAAGGTTATTTATCAGCAAAATATCGCTTGCATTAAAACATATAGGTAACATGAATAATAACAAGAAACCTCAAAATATCATATTGATAAACTTAATCTTGACCCCATCAATCCAAATTAAATTCAAATCATAATTCTAACGACAATGTCGAGAGCAAGGGTTAGTTTTCATTGGATTGTGGATTTTTCTAGAATTAGGGGTTTAGTTTTTCACTTGGTTGGATAAATTTGAGAGAAGTTTCGAAGACAAGGATCGATCTTTCAAGGTATGAGATTGTTTTAGATCATGTGTGTGAATAAGGAAGAAAAATAGGGGTCTGCGTGAAGGATTTTGTTTCAAATGAGAAGATGGGGGCAAGACTATTGTTATAGGGGGTGTCATAAGTAGCCCCAACCATGTAATATTGCGTTGGAATTTGGTTCACATTCAAAGATACGTCTATAGTTTCACCGGGAGATATAACATTTAACTACCTGTGAATATTTTTACGTAACTAGCATTTGACCCAATAATGATTATTGTTTTCCTTGACCAATTGAAAAACAAACAGGTATTAATGAACAAAATTTAAAACTCTCAGTCCCAAGTATCATATATATAAACTCCATATTGGTTTTATTTTCTTAAAAAAAAAACAACATTGTCGAGAGTAAGGGATAATTTACATTGGATGGTGAATTTTTCTAGAAGTAGGGGTTTAGTTTTTCACTTGGTTGGATAAATTTGAGATAAGTTTCGGAGACAATGATCGATCTTTCAAGGGATTAGATTGTTTTAGATCATGTGTGTAAATAGGGAAGAAAAATAGGGGTTTGCGTGAATGATTTTGTTTTAAATGAGAAGATGGGGGCCAAGACTATTGGGGGGGTGGTTCATAAGCAGCCCTAGCCATGTAGTATTGCGTCGGAATTTGGTTCACATTCAAACGTACTTCTATTGTTTTACCGCGAGATATAACATTCTAACTACCTCTAAATGTTTTTACATAATTACAATTTGATCCAGCAATGATTAAATTATGGTTGTTAGTCGAAAGAAGGAGATTTTTTGCATCATTGAGTTGATTATGCAGAGTAGGTATTATTGTTTTCCTTGACCAATTGAAAAATAAACAGGTATTAATGAACAAATTCTAAAAACTATCAGTCCAAGTATCATATGTATAAACTTCATATTGGTTTTATTTTCCTAAAAAAAAAGTATTTTATTAATCAAACACTCTTTTATTCTTATGTCAATATTATGTTAACGGGAATTATTTGTTGGTCATGCGGCATACATAAAATCTTAGACATGAACGATGTACTATATGTCTATATTCCATTTTATTGTGAAATTTATCACACATTATTTTCATATCCGTGCAATGCACGAGCAAGAAAACTAGTTTACAACTATGATGTAGTAGAGAGACTTCCTATGAAACCGAACTAAATATCATATACCAATGAGTTGTTCTTTGCTTGTCGTGGTTTAAGTTTATCTAAACTCGACTGTATTGACTATTGAGTTATGAGTTATACCTATCTAAACTTTGCTTGTCGTGGTTTAAGTTTATCTAAACTCGACTGTATTGACTATTGAGTTATACGTATTCTCATCGTCCCGATTATTAGGTCTCTTGAGAGACTGTCTCCTACTAATTTAGTGGGAGACACAACATGGAAAATATAATTTAAATAACTCCCTCCCTCCATCATGATGTCTTGTTTATTTGTTTACCGATGAAGGGAGTAAAAAATAAAAGTAACATAAAACTATCATATTTACATTTAAACGCAAGTGTTACAGAAAACAGAAATACAGAATAATGGAGAAGAACTAACACGTATTTTTAATTAAGATCCTCAAATTGATAACAACAATTCTCTGCCAAGACTCAAGAGAAAGTAGAAATAAGCAAGTGTAACCATCCAAACATCAATAAATATGTACCTAGTTTTTAAAACACAAATAGGATCCTACAACCTATTGTACAGTAGCATTGTACAACAGGCCCATATATTACATATTAAACTATATAAGCCCAATAAAAAAAAAATTCTACACATCTCCATTTTTCTCTAATTTTGATTTCTCTTCAGTCGACAAACCCTACCTCCTCTTTCTCTTCACTAAATTTCTCTTAAACGACGATAAACCTCCTTTCTCCGTAATTCTGATTCTAATATGGTGAAATGGAAGCAATTGATATCATAATCAAGGAGGAAAAACGCATCTAACAATATTTTGGTGAACGAGAAGCAATTTACATCATCATCAAGAAGGAAAAATGGATCTAATAATACTTTGAGGTAAATTTCTACATCAATCATACGAACTATTATTAGAATAATACAAGCTAAAAAATTCAAGCACATAAGAATACGAGCTATTAAGATAAGAATATGAGCTACTGTAAAAAGAATACGAGCTTAAAAGAATCACAAACTTAAAAATACGAGCACATAAGAATACGAGCTATTTAGATAATAATACGAGCCAATGTAAAAAGAATACGAGTTTAAAGGATCACGAGCTTAAAAATACGAGCACATAAGAATATGAGCTATTAAGATAAGAATACGAGCTAATGTAAAAAGAATACGAGCTTAAAAGATCAAAAGCTTTAAAATACGAGCTATAAAGATAAGAATACGAGCTAATGTAAAAAGAATACGAGCTTCAACTATTTTCATGCATTAGAAATTTTGGATAAAAAAATTCCTTCCTCACGAGTCACGTCATATTGATTTGTTCCATATAGTCAATTAATTATAATAATTTAAAGGAGAATATGATTCATTAGCTGGATGATGGATGAAGATGGAGAGGAGTTAGAAAAATATGGAAGCAGTCAGAGAGAGAAGGAAGATTTGATTCAAAATTGGATTACGTTATTTTTTTTTTTGTAAAAGTATTTGGAAAAAGACTAAAATAACCTTGGATGTACAATGAGCATTGTACATCTAGTTGTATAGTCTTGGAGCTGTTTTTAAAACGCGGGACCACAATCACAAATGATAATATATTAGACAAATAATAAAAATCCTTTACATAATGAAAATCGAAAGTCGCAATTTTAAAAATTTTTTAAAGTGCAAAGTACGTCACAAACTACACGCTAGAAATGGAGCTCTAAAATTAATGAGCCAAAGTCCTACTTATCAAATGCTAACAATATTTTGACGAATACCTTTGCAGAGAGGTGAAGTTGCACATGTATAGCTCGTGAAGACCAAATTAATGTCGATATTATGTATTACTTCTTGACTCCTTCATTCCTGTAAAGAAACATACGTATTAATCAGCAAGATTAATGGCCACATATAATTTAAAGTCTACATAATAAATCAGCAGTCAATCAATCGTCAATAATATTTGTACGTGTAGAGATGCAATGTATATATAGTATCACCGCAAAGTTGTTAGAGATATAGTATAACTCTCATTATTATTATTCTTATATTGATTGATGGGTGTGAACCATGTGATAACAATTTTGGATTAATTTTTTATTTTATATGGATATGTGATTGATTGATGCATATAGCCAATTTAATTTAATGTAGAATTCTATTTCACTAAAATATGACATCTTATCAAACTCTCTATCTTTTAAGATTTATTTTTAACTTTTAAAATAATTTTAAGATTTAGTTTTAATAATATTAATTTAATTTAAAATTATTTAGGTGTTTTAGAATAGTTGAAGACTCTAGAATTGCCTGAAAAAAGCCTCTTTTTTATATATATATACTAGATTTAATGCCCATGCGATGCACAAGCCACTTGTAATATTCTGTCTCTTGAACCACCGTTAAACGTCAAGTTTGAGAATAACCACTACAAATTTGAACTCCCGATTACAAATAGGCTTGATGTGAACTCCAACGTCAAACCGACTACTCATCCTAATACATTCCTAATTCACTAAAAGCACTCGAATTCAATACAGTTTAGGTAATCCGCCTTTGATTAGATGATATGCTTACGGTTACTAAATTTATCATATATTTGGAGGAGATGGTCTCTCACTTAACCATTTTAATACGGAGAATTTATAGCATTTGTAATGATCATTTTTTATTTTTGTTGCTTCTTCTTAAACGGTAATGGTCTCATAATAAAGTCATAGTTTGTGCGAAGTAATTGTTTTTTTGCTGAACTTTCATTTTATCTCTAAAACTCGTAGGGAGTATCTAATTTAATTTGTTGAATTCTATTTGTACGTAGCTTGAAGTATAGTTTTACTAATATTGGATGTCTCAAAAACTACCTAATTTATTAGGAATGTATACACCCTATATAGTTTTAAAGTCGACAATAAAAATGAAAAGAATCATCAGGTCACATTTGTGTCCTTGCATATGAAACACTACGAAATCGTGCCACATACCACTGAGCTCTTAGAATTATATGAAGAGTTACGTTGAAAATATCCCATATCAGTATATGACTATATGCATTTAAGGCAACATATAATTTTTTTTTTTTTTTTTTTTTTTGGGTTCAAAGGCAATATAAGTCTTGTAAAAGACGAATAAATAAATTGGCCGCTTGATAGACGTTATTCCACCTCACTTCCGTCGACAATTTCGCACCGCCTCCTGGCCAAAATATATATGGCTAATAATATGTCACACAAGATGAAAAGATTAAAATTAGAAATTTGAATGCAAAGCAAATAGTACTCCGTATTTGTTATAAGAGGGTTAAGGTACTGGAGGGATTGATATGTAGTTAGATAAGCTTTTAAAAGAATAATAATTAGTTTATGAGAGTTTTATTGGAAATGAGATTATACGTCTATATTACTACGTTTATTTTATTTATTTCGACCGTAAGTTTCACAAAACGAAACAACAGCGTGTAAGATTAAATCTATTTGGAATCCTTTTGAATAATAATAAGATTATTATACACTTATATTACTATATGCAATTGAGATGAATACGTGAATACGTCTGTTTTAGTACCCTTCATCGGTCATTTGATTTGCAACAAGCTAAAAGCATAGTAATACAAATAAGATAAATTCTCATAAAGGAGACTTACTGTACAAATAATTACTTATCATGTAAAAGCCAAACTTTTATATTGACCTGATCTTACATCAAGATTCAAGAGTACTCAAATCTTCGCATCTACTTTAACCAAATACACCAAATACATGTAAGTAAACCTGCACTGATTGTTAAGAGTACAAATTCTCATTTAAGATGGATTATTCGTCTTAAATTTAAAACGGGTCAAGTATCATACATAAAGACAAAAATAGAATGCATTGATATTATCAAAAGGTTTGTCTCATCGATCTATACAATTGGGGTATTACTATATATCCATCTTAAGGAACACCTAATATTGTTAAAGACACACTCCGTATAAAATAAAATCATAGTTAACTTATAAACGCTTTTGAGAGAAACATGATAAACTGTACTTGTAATTACCTTTACACAGAATCCGGGCAAAAATCTGCAAGGTAAAACGTTGTTTTTGTTGATGACGTTTTAAAACGGGTCAAGTATCATACATAAAGACAAAAATAGAATGCATTGATATTATCAAAAGGTTTGTCTCATCGATCTATGCAATTGGGGTATTACTATATATCCATCTTAAGGAACACCTAATATTGTTAATGACACACTCCGTATAAAATAAAATCATAGTTAACTTATAAACGCTTTTGAGAGAAACATGATAAACTGTACTTGTAATTACCTTTACACAGAATCCGGGCAAAAATCTGCAAGGTAAAACGTTGTTTTTGTTGATGACGTTAATAATGATTAACCACACATAAAATTAGGGTCATATCATCTCCATGCTATAATTAAACTTCAAAAAGTACAAAACATAAATGTAAATTAAGAACTTACTTACCATTAATACCATATAATAGTGAATCCCTTCAACTCTAATGCGCAGCCTACAATTCATAGGAATTGAAAAATTATGGGAAGTAGGTAAAATGAAGGTTTGTTTGGTTTCCCAATTCATGGGAAGTAGAACTTCCTATGGAACTCAAATTCCTACATAATGTAGGAAGCCACTTACCTAGCCCCCCCCCCCCCCTCAAGTAAGTAGGAGTTCCCACATGAATTCAAGTTACCACATCCAACCAAACAAGATTTCTACAATTCACATGATTTTCAACTTCATATGAATTTAATCTTCCCGGGAATTCTATCTTCCCATGGTGAACCAAACGACTCATTTCTTCATAAATATGAAAAACCTACAATCAAAATCAGAAATATATATATATGAGCCATCTATTCAAGGAAATTGTACAAGGAGAGCCGTATAAAAAAAACAAAAAAAAAAAAAAAAATCTCTACGAACGTATATGAGAAATTTCGATAGGATGGACACAATCATTTAATTAAGAGTATATATAGACCACCATGAAAACCACAAACTAATTAAATCTAAAAGTTTACCCACTCTAAAATTCTAATAGAAATAGTAAAAAATTATGGGTTTTATTTCTTACAGAATTGGGTAGGTTATAGGAGTGTTGTACCGTACGGTTGTTATAGTTGAGTTTTTTTCCTTATAGATTTATTTAGCATTATTTATTAAGCTGATGTGTTTTGACAATTTTGGAGTCTCTAAAAACGCTCGAAAAAAGTTTCCTTTAATAATATAGATAGATATTGATGATTAGTTGTTTGTAGGATCCATGTTTAAATGATTATGGCTCAAAGTATTTTTGTATGAAACGATGTCCTGGAAAACTCGATGGTGAAATCGTGGTCTTCCATATTGGATTTTCATCTTTTTTTTTTTTTTGTAATGAATGTGGTTTTGGCATCATTTGTCATTAGAATGTTTGAAAGTGACACACGAGCTCGACCTTTGTTGATTGTGAAAAGGAACGAAACACGGGGTGCCGTAAGCAGCCTCTCTTTTGCTTTTGCTTTTGTTGCTCATAATATGCAATGGCCAACAACCAACTACAGGATAAATTGAGGTCTTAATCTAGACTAGCTCTTGAAGGGGGACATCCTTAAGGAAGAGTATAGGGGCTTATACAATTCATTTGTTCTCTCCTCAGCCCCTTCGCTGGCTTCACTCCATTTGAAAGTGAAAGGATAGGACTTTCAGAAGAATGCGAATCGGAATCCGGAGAGTGGATCTTTAAAAAATGAGAGTGTAGATTTAGATAGTCGAACTATAAAAGTACCTAAAGCATTATATGTTAGGGAATATAAAAATAGCTTCTATTTTAAAAGAAAAATCTACAAGGGGACTAACACCTCTAATACTAAGCGGAAAAGATTCCTCGACCAACGACCGGGACATCCTCGTCTGTGAGCTTTCTTTGCCTCAACCCCTTTCTCTTCTGTTGCAACCTCAACTGCCTTGCCGACCATTACCAAGAGAAGTGGTGATCTCGTCTTGCTTGCTGGAAGCTTCTGGACCACGTTTTTCAGCCAGATAGCAAGCTGTCGTTCGTCTCGCTTCTCGGACAACCGCTTCTTCCTTAGCTGCCACAAATTTGAAAGCTGATCCTAAGTAATCGTTGTTGTTCATTGGATTCCGGAGTAACTACTTCGCGACGATTGCTAACTCCAATGTGTGGACGCGGGCCACGGGGGCGCTTGGAAACAAGCGTTTGCATTTGTGGAGTCGCCACCAATTTATTGTGGAAAATTGGAAACCGTTCGAATACCTCGTGCCATGTCAAGACACAAAGTAGTGACATGAACACCAAGAACTCGTTACCCTTAGCATTCTATGTCTAGAATGACTCTCGTGAATGCCAATGAACACGGATGTTCACAGAGATCTGGAGTAAGGGGTGAGCGTACGTATTAGGAAGCTCTTTTGATCGAACACCTAATGCCGCCCGCCTCGATAGCGGCCTCTACTAATGATTAGGGAAAATCGTCTATACTCGATATATTGTCGATTATATGCATGCAATGCAACATCCAATTTTTGATCCTAACATGTGAGAATTAGGCTAAGTCGGTGAACAATTAATTTAACATACAATTGAGTCGAACTAGGGATTTAGATTAAATTACATGTGGAAGCATACAAACAATGCGATAAAAGAAATACAATAATAAATACAATAATGAAGAATACAATAATTACAACGGATTAATGATTTATGTCGAAAATACTTTTATAAACGGATAATTTGGGAAAAAAGAACAAATAAATTAACGAACAGAAATTAGGCGATAATACGAATAATAGTAGATTAATTGTAACACCCCATACTCCAAGTGCCTTACCAGGACCACCCCGGTATAAGGATGTTACCATCTCGGTTACCCGAGGCAATGATAATCAAATAAACAATAGAGAAACAACGTTTAAATAGAAATACTTAGTGAAAGGTTACAATCTCAAAACCAAACCAAAAGTACAATACATGTTCTCAAACTGACTGTTTACTGATCTAACTGAAATCTCATGAAACTACTAAACTACAGCGGAAGACTTCTATCATTATACCGTGGCACATCCCAACTATCCCAGTACTCATCTCATACCTGCTCAATATCTGCTCACCATCCCCGAATGGATCACCCCAGGTTTTAAAACAATAATCGGGTCGATACTATTTACATAAATCATATAACCAACTGAACAGAAAACAATACATCTCATACAATCATACACAATCATCCACTCCACTCCATCTCCGTCACCGACTGTCCACTGGACCAGCCTTGCCAGTGGGGGACCGCAGCCGTTCCCACCTAAGCCCCGCTCATCATACCGAGCGATAACCCTGTCCCATTAATGTGCACATCCCCTCCCGTGGCGGGTTCCACGGAGGGCGAAACTAGGGCGTGAAGCCACTCCCGCAAGTGACTTCACTCAGCCGAGAACGCATCTCGAGAACCGAGACAAAAATCACATCCATCAACAACAATCAATCAACAACCGTTACTGAAACCAAACAACAAGTACTAATTACAGCACAATCACCACACATTATGTAACTAATACTGAGTAGGGAAACCCTACCTGGAAAGCACAACAATCAGACGATCTCACAGCTGATATCAAAAGGTTTCCTCCACGAATCCTCCTCCTAACATACAAACATATAATCACTACCAAGCATAACATACTACAAAACCCCCAATTCCCAAATTACGGTTTAACCAAATTTAAGGAAACATTATAAAAATGGTATATAGGTCTTACTCTTGACGCAAGGATCACAACGGTATAAAGAACGATGAAATCCGACCTTCCAAACTCCGGGATTTGCTAACAATGCGATTAAGGTGATGAACGTACTTTGCTTTCTCTCTTAACAGTAAATTAGGTTTTGAAAAAGTGTTTAGAACAATGACGGAAAAGATTATATACCTTAATCGCATAATTAACAAAACCCGAGAAATAACTCCCCGTAAACCGGCTACTCGATCGAGTAGCTAAGGTACTCGATCGAGTACCCCCTTACTCGATCGAGTATCATAGTTACTCGATCGAGTACCCAACAGGTCAGAAACTATTTTAAAATGCAACTCACCCTTACTCGACAGAGTAAGGCCTACTCGATAGAGTACCCAAAGACTTATAAATACGGAGTATTATATTAATACGTAAACTAAATAAACTAGGTCAAGGCAGAACGGGAGTTCAGAGACAGAAATCAACCTGGAACAGGCGCAGCAGAGCTGCGCCCTCTGGAAGAGGCGCAGCAGTTGCTGCGTCTGTTCTAAGGCTGAGTTCTGGCTGTGAAGTTGGAACTGCAAATCGTTAGTGTTCGTGGGTGAATTTAATGATTGATTATGATATATGACTCAGATGAAAGTAATTTAATACATTAATTACATGTGAATGAGTCATAAAAGCGATAAAACATGGATGAGACCGATGTAAACGAATTAATTACATGAATGAAAGATTGATTAGTGACATGAGTGAACTAATTAGGTTAAATATGACGAATTAATGAAGAACTAATGACGAACATGATAAACAGATGAGAATATATCAAAGATCGAATTCCAGAGACTCGATATGAATGAATCGAATCTCTACAACCCGGATTGACTTTAATGACGAAAACCCGCAAATATTAGATTATAAGGGATTTAAGTCGGGATTTAACGATGAATTATGTACTAACAGTGATTAACAATATGTTGAATTATTATGTGAACGACACAAGAGCAAACAATGGCGAAAGAAAATAAAGAAACGAAACTAACAAAGGACGAAGGAAGAAGAAAGGAAGCAGGAACTGCGGCAGCCTCACGAAGAGGCACAGCAGGTGTTGCGTCCCTTCGAAGAGGCGCAGCATTTGCTGCGTCCTTTCTCGACGCCTGTCTTCTGATAATCCGTAAAAAGGGTTTTAAACATGGTTTTACAAATCGGTTTTTAGAAGTACTTTCGACATAAACCTTACAATATGATTACAAAAAGTAAATAACAATAAATAAAGAAGGATTTACACCCTCAGACTTACATGTTTGATGAAACGAGATGAACTAAGTTTATGTTTAGTGATGCTCGACTCGAATGTAACGAAAGTGCCCTCGTAAGAGGAAAACGATTAAGATTAATTAAGTTGATTATGGTGGAGTTGGTCAAATTGGTCGGTCATGCAAAACGAGGCCGGTACTCAGAAGGATCCGAGCTTACGTGGTCGAACGTTCAAGCACGTAGACGCCAAAAAGTAAGAACGTGGTCTAGAATGCAAAGGGAGAAGAGAAGGGCGGACACTCGCGTGAGAAATATGAGGAGCGAAGGCTCCTATTTATACTAATCACGTGGAGGAATTAGGGTTTTCGGAGAGATTTTGGAAGTGAATCTCGAAAAGATATGAAAAGATACGAAAAATATGCAGAAATGGACTTGGGAAGAGGCGCAGCATGCACTGCGTCCCTTGGAAGAGGCGCAACACCTGCTGCTTCTATTCCCAAGTGGTTTCCTCCTGCGGAAGAAAGATTTCCGTGTTTAATTTATGGAATAACGGAATAATTTATTTTCCTTAATATTTTGTGTGAATATTACGGGAAATTCTTTATCAAAGATTAAAAGATTGTGAAATATGGAATAGAAATATCCGGAACATTCCAGAACATTCTGACTCGGGATTTAGCGGTTATCAGAAAATGAAGACGGTTTTAGGCCCGGACTCCAAATGTACTCTATTTATTGTCAAAACGACCGTATCGGCGCGTAGATGACAATTAAGAGGTAGACACAAATGTTTGAGCAATCACTTGACAATAAACTTACGAACTGTCACAAATCGGTCCGCGTACCAAACATGCGGCCCAATCATCACCGGGTGGTTTGCGGGAGGTGCAGAAATGAGGTATCTACACTATGATTCGAATACACATCAATTTTTTAGCTCCACTGTTGTCTGCTACAGTCAAATAGGTCTGAGGTTGAATCATATTTTTTATCTGCCGGTTCGCTAAGGGGAGAGGGGGGGGGGGGGAGGAGGACTTTTCATGACTTATTCTAGATTCTGTATCAGAATTCCATGGATTGAAGGTGCTCGTTCCACGACTAGCATTCCAAATTCATGCCCCACGCTAACCACTGCTATTATCGGCCCAAAACCAATCGTAGGAATTTCGTCTCTAAATGTTTATGCAAATTATGTAAAATTGTTTTCAAATCCCTGTCGAATTAAGACCATTACTTTCGGTATTCCAAACCTGCTTATGACAAGTTTTCAAGACAATTTGGTTTTGACTAATTCATTGTTGCACCCGGTCACGACGTCAAGCGACCGAGTTCTTATTAGTTGAAGGCCGAGAGGTCAAAAGTTTGAATATCCTCCTCTTGTAATTCTATTGATTGTCTTTACAAAGGGATAATAAACGTCTCTAGCCCAAAGAACTTCTCAAACGGATATTATTATCTTGTACAACTACTCATCACCACTAAGGGTAGAGAATTTGAACCTAAAACCTATCAGCTTAAAAGAGAGCATAAGAGCATTCACATTGAAGAAGATGTCCTCTCTCATCTAACACAAATGATGCCCTTTTTAATGTGGAACATTTGTTACATGTCCTCTTTGAAGGAGACGAGGAATACTTCCATCTTTAGAGGATATGTAACCTTAGCCCGTGTGCCTCCTAATCATCCATTTTCTAGCATGTGTAGAGTTGGTAAAAGCTGACATGACCTGCCCAAAACCCGACCCGATACAACCTGAAAATTGGGTGAACCGAAATCGACTTGACCCCAACCGAACTGAACCGATAACTGATAGCAGCCTTATTTTTCCAACCCGAACCCGACATGAACCAACCCAACCCGATCTGTGACCCGATATTTTCTCAACCGATAGATGACCCGATAATAAACTAGCTTAATAATGGTTTAAATAAAACCAAATTGACATTCATCTTAATTATTCACTTAATACTACAATTAAATATACATACCCATTGTTTAAACATAAAATTACTATTTAAAACTAAATATATAAGATAAAATATATGATGATAACCTGACCCGCTAATGACCCAACCCGACTTGCCACCCGTTGATGACCGACCGTAAAATGACCCGATATGAACTAAACTGACGCGAACCTGTCACTGACCTATCATAACACTAACCTGATATGCCCCAACCTGCTTTGACGCGACCCGTAACCGATCCGAGTGACCCGATTGCCACCTCTAAGCATGTGGCATATAATATATTTCTTTTTAATTTTTGGTTATAAATCCTCTTTGATGTGTAATTTTTTAAGTAGAGTAAAATGAAGAGGATGAAGATAGCGGAATATGAGGGGAATTGAGGTGTCAAAATTAGAGGAAAATAAAGCGAAAAAATACGTGGATAAAGTCATGCTTTTGAATGTGGATGGTTTAATAGCTAGTACTCGTACCCCGAGGCATCAAAAGCACTCCTGAGTCCTGAATGACTTCTATGTCTTACACATGTTTTTTATCTACTAACACAAATTCTCATTTGTGACGGAAGCTATCCGTCACAAGGTGAAGACGGGTCGGATAGTACCACTTTACAAGCAAATGGGTTGGATATACAATGCAAGTGGGTTGTTTGTTTATTATTTGTAGTGTTTATAAACTTTATAGGGAGTATTATTATATTGTATAGGTAGTACATCACTTCACCACTTTTTTCACATTTGCATGCTATCCGTCAGTCCTTCTCTCTCTCTCTCTCTCTCTTTTTTTTTTTTTTTTTTTTTTTTCCGTGAACTCTTTTCTTCTACACAAAATTATTTTGATTTTTAAAAACAAAATAACTTCCTCTCTCTAAAACCCTAAAATCTCACAATCTTCAACTCCCTCTTCCAACACCAATTCCCTTCCAATCTTCATCTAAAATTGCACTAATATATCCACAAAAAAATCAAAATTAGAAAAGGAGGCAACTACTTTGACGGTTTAGACGAGCAAATTGATGATATCGAGAACAAGGATGGTGTATTGCTTAATGGTAGTAATTGATTATTTTATTGGGTTTTGTTTGATTTATGTTAAAAAGTTTGATTTTTTTTTTTGTATTTATTGTTACTTTAAGTTGATTAGTGTGTTGGGTTTTTTTATTTTGTAAAAAGTCAATTTTTATGTCATTTTTTAACTCAAAATTGATAAATTTATTGTAATATTGTTTGATTTATGTTGAAAAATTTGGATCTTTTTTTTTTTTTTTTTTTTCATGTAGAGATCTGGGGTTGTTATGGCAAAAAATGAGGTTTTTATCCAAATCGGAGAGGTGATTTCTGATTTATTGTTAACTTAGATTTGGTTACTGATTTCAAAACTGTGTTGAGTTTAAGTCCAAGAGAATAAGGCGTGAGACGATATGCAAGTTTGCAGTGCGTCTGCATTTGCATACTTTTGTGATGACAACATTTATGCATGTCTGAGCAATTGTATCCAAATAGTAACACTGTACTCTAAGATAATAATATTGTACACATACCTTTATGTCACCATTTGTACCCGTATATGTTTTGAGACTAAGGTGATAATAACAGTGTGACCATTTTAGAGTTCAGTGTTGGCATTTTAACCAAAGCTTAAAATTTGGTTGCTTTTGTCATAGATACTAATCTTTCATATATTTTAACATTTTAGTTTACAATGTGACCATTTTAGAGTTCAGTGTTACCATTTTAACCTAAGCTTAAAATTTGGTTGTTCTTGTCATAGTTACTAATCTTCATATATGTTACCATTTTTGCGTACAGTGTGACCCTTTTAGAGTTTGTTGTTACCATTTTAACTAAAGCTTAAAATTTGGTTGCTCTTGTATAAGTACTGATCTTTAGTGTGCTTACTTGGAATAAAAGCTACAAAATGGGAATACTTCAGACTAAGATGATATCATTTCTTAACATATAAGTGATTGTTAACAATGTGACCACCTTAACGACAAATGTATCAATGTTATGTTTTAATTTTTTCTTAACATGTAAACATAATAAACTGACATATAAGTGATTTTGAAAATGGCACCACCTTAACAAAGATATGTACAAATAATATTATGATTTTTGGTGTTACAAATTATTCTTAATATGTAAACATAATATACTAAACATGAACACTTATATGTGACTGCTGAAAATGTGATCACCTTATCAAAGATATGTACCTATGTTTGAGAAAGGTACCAATATTATAGGAGTCTCTGAAGTGGTTAAATTTTCTGACTAAGGTGATAATATTTTTAACACAAACTCATATGTCATCATTTGAGTTCATTTATGTTTCCATTTTAAGACTAGATCATTATTCAAATGAGATCACATATTTTTCAAAATGGACCGTCATCCTTACTAACATGGTGACATAAAAGTGATTGTTCAAATGTGACCACCTTAACGAGAAATGTACTAATTTTATGGTTACATTAATTTGTAGCATTGCAAGTTAACACAGTTATATTACATGATATTGTCTTATGTCACCATGTTCCTTCATAAATGTTTTCATGTTAGTGTTTAGCTTTGTAAGGTAATATAGTTACATTGTGTTTTATTTTATTATGTCACCACCTTCCTACATAAATGTTGTCATCTTTAGTATGTAGCAATGTAAGCTAACATGGTTACATTACAAGATATTATCTGATGTCACCACGTTCCTACATAAAGGTTTCCATGTTAGTGTTGAACTTTGTAAGGTAATATGCTTACATTGCGTCTTATTTTATTATGTCACCACATTTCTACATAAATGTTGACATCTTTAGTATGTAGCAATGTAAACTAACATGGTTATATTACATGATATTGTCTTATATCACCACGTTCCTAGATAAATGTTTCCATGTTAGTATTTAGCTTTGTAGGGTAATATTGTTACATTGTGTCCTATTTTATTACTTCACTACCTTCTTTCATAAATATTGTCATCTTTACTATGTAGCAATATAAGTTAACATGGTTACATTGTGTCATATTGTGCTAAAACCAATAAAGCATTGGTATTATGGTTACATTGACTCGTATGGGTGATAACATTTGTTTACAGGTTTATCCAACAACAAGACATCGTCTATGTCAGTGGCACATTCAACAAAATTTCATATCTCACTTTGGAAAATTAAAGGATGACCGTCTGTTCCAAAACTTATCTAATCACCATATGCCATGAGTCGTTCATTAAAGCACATTCAAAAAAATGCTATAAGCTGTTCATTAAGGCTAACGAAGAAATGCAATTGTTACTTTCTAACCTCAACATGGAGGAAGATCAACCAACCGTAGAGGTGATCGTGCCTCCTATTCTTGACCCCTTACGTTGTACAACAAAGAATCGCAGCCAACGAAAAAAAGGATCATGGGGTCGAAAAATAAGGCTAGGAAAGGGACTGAGGTTGGGTCAGGGAGGGACTTTAATGTACGTCGTTGTCCCGCGTCTGATATGACCACTGCACAAAAGGACAGGAAATGCTGATAATGTCACCATTTTAGGTTACTAATGTGCCCATGTTTGATTGTATGTTTTTGCTAATTTAGAACTGAAATGTATCCATCATTTGGTTTTTTGGAAGATTATAAAAATGTATGTTCTAAATTATTCTTAACATTTAAACATAATAGATTAAATATTGTGACATATCAGTGATTGTTGAAAATGTAACCACTTTACTAAAGATATGTACAAATAAGATATGTACAAATTATTCTTAACATGTAAACAGAAGATACTAAACATGGTCACTTATAATTGACTGTTGAAATTTGACCACTTTATCAAAAATATGTTCTATTGTTTGAGTAATGTAGCAATATTATTAATATGTAAGCATTATTGACATGTCATTGAGGACAAGTGACCACCTGTGGACGCGGGCCACGGGGGCGCTTGGGAAACAAGCGTTTGCATTTGTGGAGTCGCCACCAAATTATTGTAGAAAATTGGAAACCGTTCGAATACCTCGTGCCATGTCAAGACACAAAGTAGTGACATGAACACCAAGAACTCGTTACCCTTAGCATTCTATGTCTAGAATGACTCTCGTGGATCCCAATGAACACGGATGTTCACAGAGACCTGGAGTAAGGGGTGAGGGTACGTATTAGGAAGCTCTTTTGATCGAACACCTAATCCCGCCCGCCTCGATAGCGGCCTCTACTAATGATTAGGGAAATCGTCTATACTTGATATATCGTCGATTATATGCATGCAATGCAACATCCAAGTTTTAATCCTAACATGTGAGAATTAGGCTAAGTCGGTGAACAAATTAATTTAGCATACAATTGGGTCAAAGTAGGATTTAAGTTCAATTACATGTGAAAACATACAAATGATACAAAATACAATGATAAATACAATAGGAAAATTACGATAATGAAAATTACAAGAATTACAACGGGTTTAGCGATTTATGTCGAAAATACCTTTAAAACGGATAAATTGAGAAAAAGAATAAAAGAATGAATTAACGAACAGATGATTAGGCGATAATACGGTTAATAGTTAATTATACGTAAACTAATTAAACAGGTCAAGGCATAACGGAAGTTCAGAGACAGAAATCAACCTGGAACAAAGCAGGACTGCGCCCTTTGGAAGAGGCGCAGCAGCTGCTGCGTCTGTTCCAAGGCTGAGTTCTGGCTGTGAAGACGGAACTGCAAATTGTTAATATAAATTGGTGAATCTAATGGTTAATTACGATATTCGACTCGGATGAAAGTGATTTAATGAATTAATTACATACGAATGAGTCATAAAAGCGATAAAACATGGATGAGACGGAATTAAGATGAATTATTTACATGAATGAAGATTGATTAGTGACATAGGTGAATTAATTAGGTTAAACATGACGAATTAATGACAAACTAATGACAAATATGCGATGAACAGATGAAAATATATCAACGATCGAATCCCATAAACTCAATATGAACAAATCGAATTTCTACAATCCGGATTGAATTTAATGACGAAAACCCGTAAATATGAGATTATAAGGGATTTAAGTCGGATTTAACAATGAATTATATACTAATAAATGATAAATGATATACATGTGAGATGATTATGATTGTATGTCAAAGAATTAGCAAAAACAAACGAAACAAATAAAACGAACGAATTACAGAGGACGAAGGAAGAAGAAAGGAAGCAGGAACTGCGGCAGCCTCACGAAGAGGCGCAGCAGGTAATGCGCTCCTTCGAAGAGGCGCAGCAGTTGCTGCGTCCTTTCTCGACGGTTATCTTCTGGTAATCCGAAAAAAAAGGGTTTCAAACGAGGTTTTATAAATCGATTTTAAGAGATGCTTTCGACATAAATCTTACATTAATGATACAAAAAGTAAAGAACAATAATAAAAGAGAGATTATACACCCTCAGACTTACATGTTTGACGAAGCGAGATGAACTAAGTTATCGATTAGTGATGCTCGACTCGAATGTAATGAAAGTGCCCTCGTAAGAGGAAAACGATTAAGATTAATTAAGTTGATTGATGTGGAGTTGGTCAAATTGGTCGGTCATGCAAACGAGGCTGGTACTCAGAAGGATCCGAGCTTACGTGGTCGAATGTTCAAGCACGTAGACGCCAAAAAGTAAGAATGTGGGCTTAGAATGCAAAGGGAGAAGAGAAGGGCGGACACTCGCGTGAGAAATATGAGGAGCGAAGGCTCCTATTTATACTAATCACGTGAAGAAATAGGGTTTTCGGAGAGACTTTGGAAGTGAATCTCGAAAAGATATGAAAAAGATACGAAAAATACGCGAGAAAGGACTGGGAAGAGGCGCAGATCATCAACTGCGTCTCTTGGAAGAGGCGCAACACCTGCTGCGTCTGTTCCCAAGTGGTTTCCTCCTGCGGAAGAAAGATTTCCGTGCTTAAGTTATGGAATAACGGATTAATTTGGTTTTCCTTAATATTTGTATGAATATTACGGGAAATTGTTTACCAAAGATTAAAAGATTGTGAAATATTTATAAAATATGGCATAGAAATATCCGGAACATTCCAGAACATTCTGACTCGGGATTTAACGGTTATCAAAAAATGAAGACGGTTTTAGGCCCGAACTCCAAATGTACTCTAATTACTGTCAAAACGACCGTATCGGCGCGTAGATGACAACTAAGAGGTATACATCAGTGTTTGAGCAATCACTTGACGATAAACTTACGAACTGTCACAAATCGTTCCGCGTACCAAACATGCGGCCCAATCATCACCAGGTGGTTTGCGGGAGGTGCAGAAATGAGGTATCTACAGAGCCCCCACTTTGACTGAGGCTTGGACAAGGCGAAAGTCAAAGTATAGCCATCAGGTCAATCGAAGATTACAACCTGACGACTATGGCGACGCGAGGCGGCTCAAGGGGTCTGAGCCAAGGACCTGTCGTCGGGAACATTTTAGAGTCTGTCGACTATCGGGGAGGGTCATTTAAAGTTCATTAGACTACGTAAGGAGGCTCGCCAGCCATAAGACGCTTCGGTAAAACTCTTTGGTCTGAAGATAACTTGGTGTCTGAAGGCATTAGGGGTCACAGGGATTCTGAGAGGGGTCGTCTGAAGAATAATGATCTTTTAGGGAAGACAACAAGACACAGTCTGGAACCTCTGGGAGAAATTTGTTTTTGTTCAGCTTCAAACAAACTTCGGAAGAACTCGGGGTCGATGTTGATCTCCATGTCTCGAGAGGAAGTGACTGTCGGTCGTGAACTCTAGTTGGGGAACTTAATCGGGAACTGATCTCCATGTCTCGAGAGGGAAAGTCTATCCGCTTACTCTCGCTAGGGAATATAATGAAGGTGTGTCGAAGCACCTGTGAAGAAATACCGGCTCGTTGTGACAAGCAAAAGTCTTGGAAGCGATAAATAACGTATAATAGTCTGCAGTTGACTTAGAAATGCGGGTCTGAACGAAGAATGATCGTCAAACGGACCAAAAAAGATACAATGGCATCGGGGAAGAGGCGCACCAAAGATGAGCCCACAAATAACAAACTCATAACGAATTTTTGAAAACTCGTATAGAGGGAACCTCAGGAAGAGGCGCAGCACGAGCTGCATCTCTTAGAATAGGCGCAGCGCCTGCTGCGTCTGTTTCTGAGTGTGTTTTTTCTGCGTAAAAACGCGATAAACAGAGGGACTCAATTCATTTGTTCGAAATACAATTTACCAATTTCTCTCTCAAATCTTAACCATTTCCGCCAAAATTTGATCCAAAAGCTTGCATTCATCATGACTAATCGAGGTATATATATCGTTCTTGCATTAATCTTCTGCATCTTGCTTAATTTGGATCGAAAAAATTAGGGTTTTCAACCCAATTAATTCGAAAATTTGGGACTTTTCCCCCAAATGGATTTGCCTTATAAAATTGATACTAGAAATGGTTAATTGGTAATATAAGGATCATAACCATGTATTTGTTTCGAATTTTCGTTGAGTTTTGAGCATTTGAGTGAAATTGAGACGGTTTCACAGCTAAACCGTAAATTGCTTCGAAAATGGCCTTAGGATTGCCCATTTGCGATGAAACTTGATATTTGGGATCCTTGGATGATGGTTACACTTCCTACCATCTCGGAATTTTGGTTTGTGACGGCTTTTTTAGGGCACTTTTCTAGGGCGTAATCGCCGTTATAGTAATGCTGCCGAAATTTCGACTTGAACCCATGACTAAGCTTCAACTTAGGCTTGACTTGACCCTAACTACCACATGAGTGATCGGGTTTATGAGAATATAGCCAAAGATGGCGAGAAAAGAGCGATTTCAGGGCTTCCGAAGGCTCGAAAATCCCTAATCCAGGCTTGTCGTCACGTGACGCGGCCTAAATTTACTTTAACGTTACAGGTGATGAGGCTTCTACTTCTGGGAGAGCTCCCATTGAGATAGACACTGCTGTTGACCCTTCTCGTGTCATCGAGGAGGCTTTGGAGGAGGCTTTTACCACTGCGGTGATGGCTGCTGGTGACGAGGTCCATGAGGAGGAAGTTGTTGAGGAGGAGGAGGCCCCGAGGCGGGCTAACGTGGGACGAAGAGGTCGTCAGCTGAGGGGAGCACCCGCGTGGGCTGAGACTTGGGACAACAGGCACTTGCTTTGGGCGGCAGAGGGTCACCTGTCCTACAGGACGGTGAAGAGCTTGGTAATCTTGAATTCATCACTCATCACTCATGTTCTTTCATTTCACTTGCTCATATCTTTTCCAATTTTCATTCAAAACTAAAGATAGCTTTTGTTTCAAATCACAACAGGAGGTCGGGAACATCAGGTCGTTCTCGGGCTATACGACGGTGATGGAGTGCTACGAGAGGCTGTCGGCTGAGGAGCGCGCCATGATCGAGCGTGGAGCGTTTGGTGCCTTGGTGCAGGCCTGGAGGGATATCGCGAAGAGGAAGTTGCGGGCTAACCTTAGCCTGGTCCACGCTTTCTTGGACTGATTTTGGGACACGACTTCCACTTTTCACATGCCTTTAGGTGAGGTGGGAGTCACTCTGGAGGACTACGGCATGATTTCTGGTTTGCCGTGTGGGACTGAGGCGGTGGAGTGGTCGGAGACTGCCATGAGGGTGGACTCGGCCGAGGCTAGGAGGTTGATCGGCTGGAACATGTCGCCGAAGGCTGTTACGGTGCCTGGTTTGGTGCCCAGTTCCTATTTCCGAGACTACTTTGCGGGGAAGACCTCGGCGCTGGTGGTGAATGACAGGAGAGAGACGGCTCCTCCTCCTTGTACAGCTGAGCAGGCCCGTTTGTGGCTTTGGTGGTTTCTGTCTTCGATCTACCTCGGAGACAAGGGAGAGAGGCTGTTGACGAAGATTCTTCCCTTCCTTTCTGACCTGAGCTCCCTAGGACGTTGGGACTGGGTCACTGCTGGTTTTGCGGTCCTCATCCGCTTCATGAGGGCCATGGTTCGTCCGGAGTTGATGGAGAAAGGGACTTATCCTGGCGCTGTCGGCCCTGGACTACTGCTGGAGGTATGAACCTTCATTTAGACTAAAATCAATTCTTTTCCTTATCAAATTACGAAAGATCATTATTGACTATCTTGCTTCACAGGCGTGGGTGTACTCCTACTTTCCGAGCCTCTCGCCTAAGAGGACGGAGCCGCTGGAGAAGGCATATCCCGTCGTGAGGGATTGGGTGATGTGTCGGATGAGGAGCAAGCGTTCCTCTCACGGTGTCTACCGGTGGGACGTGAACGCTCTTCAGCTGGACAGCGTGAGCATCTCACTTGTATTTGTTTTGCTTCTTGACTACTTTTTAATCGATCATAAGAATGATTCATTGTTTGTCTTTTCCTAGTGGGTGCCCAGTCCTTGGGCGGAGTACGCTGGAGCGCCTCCTTTCGTGGCTGAGGTCCTTCGTCCTAGGAGCTCGAGCCGGCTGCTGTTGAGGACGTCGATGGGTCCTGTGTGGTACTTAGGCGAGCGCTTGGCTCGTCAGTGCTCTCGAGATGTCTTGACGGTTCCCATCGATCCTCCTAGGACGATGTTCAGGGAGCCTTCTCAGGCTGAGAAGGAGGCTGACTTGGCTGGCGTTGGTGGTGACGCCCTCCTTCTTCCTGGTGAGGACTACTCGGCGTTCCTCTATGGGAGGTTGGCGTACTGTCCGGTTGTGGTAAGCATCTTTATCCTTCTTTATTTTTTGATTTTGGGAGTACGATGAAAGATCATCAAATAACGAGAAACATTTGACTTTGCAGGAGGGTGAGGCGGCAGGCATCGAGGCCCCAGAGTACCCCGAGACCCTCGAGTACACTGACGCGACCGGGAGGACGACGATCTCCGAGCTGCGTGACTTTGACGTAGCCGTGACGGATGCTGGCCTGGACGACTGGCAGCATCTGATTCGTAGGGTGAGCCTCTAATTTGCGTGATTTTTGTGTAAGAACACATTTGAATGAACTTATTCAATTATTGAGAACCACTTTTTCAAAATGCAGGTTGCGCCGACTCGGTTTGTGGCGTTATGGAGGGTGGCCAACCGGCTGCGAGCTACTTCCGTCGAGGCACTTGTCGGCGGTCGAGGTCGTCAGGTATGAACCTTTCGCCTATTTCATTTTGAACTTTGATTTTCCGACTTTTCTTATAATTGCTTGAAATGATTGGCATGAGCCAATTTTGTTGTTTGCAGGGGGATCGCGAGCTGGAGCGAGAGTTGGCCCAGTCTCGGGAGGAGACAGCTCGCTTGTTGAGGGAGCTCGAGGTTCGAGACGTCGAGGTTGCTGCTCTTGCGGCAAGAGTTGCGGAGCTAGAGGGCGATCGGCAGTAGTTTTGTTTTGTTGTTGTTTGTATTTTGCACATTTGTACATTTTGGACCTTCGTTTTGAACATTTTGGACTTTACTTGGGGCTCGAGCCCCCAGTTTGTTGTACATTTCCCTTTTTTGGCTGTATATATGATGGCCTGAGTGCCTTTGCTGCTGGGTTGCGTTGCTTGTATCTGCAGGTTAGCTTTGAACAGGTTTGGTAGATGACGGTTCACGCCATCATGCTGCCGAGATTTTTATAGAAATCACGCAAAACATACATTTGTATATACATATGGCCTAAATTAGCGCAAAACGAGAGACTCAACAAGGATGCAAAAATGCAAAAGTGTCAAAATGCAAAAAATTTGCTGAAAATGACCGGACGGTAGGGAAGGTTACCCCTAAAAAAAATGAAAAAATATAAACCTATAAGTTAGAAATGAAAATGATTACAAGAAATAAATAAATAAATATAAATGAAATATATATATGTTTTGAAATAAATGACATTAAAATGAAAATTATTTCCTAAAATGAAAATATACAAGTGTGTTAAAATGACGAAAACGCTGATATTCCCTCGAAATGCGTGCCCGCGGAATTAGGAAACACGAAATATGGCAATTTTCACGTATTTACTAAAACAATAACCCGTAGGAATAGGAAATTATTTGCCAATGAATTTAGGAAAGATCCAACGCGGAAAATCATAGAAACCTTGCTGAGGAAGAGGCGCAGCACGAGCTGCGTCCCTTTGAAGAGGCGCAAGAGTCTTTGCCGCGCTGTTCCCAGGCGTGTCTATTCTGGCAGATTTTAGGAAATAGAGTTTAGTATAAATAGAGACGTTGATAGAGGTTTTATTCACACAATTCTTCCGTCTCTTCTTCGTCTTATTACATAAAACTCTCAATACCATCACTCATCATGAATACTTTGGAGATTCGCCTTAAAGAGTGGACCAATGAGTTTTCCAACATGGAGAAACACGCTATGGGTGCCTATAATCTTGGATCATTGTTGAGTTTGAAGCTTATCAAGGTTGTCAGACCATTCTTAGATGCTTGTCTTGATTATTGGGATCCGAATTATCATGTTTTTGCGTTCCCCGGACACGACATTTGCCCATTTTCTGAAGAAATTGCTGCGATCGGTGGGTGGGACCCAGTACACTTGCTTGCCATTCCTTCTACTTCGCAAGGGTATAAGAACAAATTTAGAGACTTGCTTGGGTTGACAAGACTTGAGGTGGACCGTTTAGTGACCTCAAAAGGAGTGCGAATGTTGGACTTCATCGACCGATTCATTAATAGGGCCGATTCCACCGTTTCTTATGTTGCTAGGCGAAGAGCCTTCGGATTTTGCTTGTTGCATGTATATGTCCTTCAAGGGCATGTTGATGAAGACTTGAGAGGTGATCCCCGTCTCCTGGGCCTAGTTGAGCAAATGGAGCTGCGTAGGAGCCCAGCTTGTTTATGCTTAGGAGAGATCCTTTTGGGCTTGGATAATAGGAAAGCCAACCGCGACCTACCGTACTTGGGAAGTCCCGTTATTCTGCAGGTAAAAGAACATTTTTCTCTTCTTTTTTTTTTCTTTTCGTTTTTTTTTTTTTTTTTTTTGTCGTCTCTTTTTTTTTCGTTTTTTCGTTTTTTTTTCGATGTCTAATACCCGCTTTTGGTAGGTTTGGCTTATGGAGCGCCTTCGATTGATCGAGCCCCCAGTTCATGTTCCTTCTTATCATGCTCGTTCGATCGCAATGAGGACTAGGCTGTACATGGTGGACTTTACCCGAGTCTGCAATTATTGGGAGAATAAACTGAAGAGTGATGATGGCCCCTTGATTAGGTGGATTGTACCATGGTGGCACCTCAAATCTGTCACTGGAGTATCATCCTTGGATCCTACTCGATCTGCGCGTATTCCTGGCTTGGAATTCATGGTATGCATCTTCCCGGAGAGGTTGATGAGGCAAGTTGGAATGAAGCAGATGATCCCGAAGCTTGACACCGTCCCGCAGACTGCCGTGGCGCTTACTACTGAGAGCCGAAGGGAGTAGGCCATAAAATGGGCTCAAAGAAATGTATGGTTCTTGAACTCTTCTGTTAGTGCCTTATGGGTGTCGGATTCCTATCTGCGATGGAGGAAAGCTACTACTCCGGAAGAGCGCGAGAGATTAAGGAAGCGCGAGCCTGTTGACTACAAGGTGCGCGAGGTGGAAAAGGAGAAGGAGAAGCATCTGATTGAGGGAGAGGAGGAAGCCGGGTTTCGAGTTGTTCATCCTTCGAAGAAACCGAAGACCTCTCCTGTCGTAGACAAAGTGATTGACAAGAATGGGAAGGCTAGGCCTCGAGAAAGATCGTTGGTTATTAGGTCCGAAGTGACGCAAGAGCGTCCGACTCGAGGTCGTGACAAGAAATATGACAAGAATGACAAGGGCAAAGGGAAGATGGAGGAATAGCCCAAGTCTTTATTATTATTTATTATCATTATTATTGTAATAAGAAGGTGGGGTTTTTAGAATCCTAGCCTATTTTTATTTTTAATATGATTTTATTATGTGACGTATTATTATTATTAGAAAATGAATGAAATAAAAAAGGTTAATTGGTTATGAAACCGTTGTGATTTTCTTATTTATTATTCTTGTCGAATTCTAAATGCAATGCAAATGTCCTTCTATTTATATTTTGAAATTAATGGGTTGTATCCCGTGAAGGATTGCCTACGTATTCATTAAGAAAATGAAATCAAACCCTTGCGCGTAGTTCGAGTAAATGTAAAAGAATAATTGTTCTAAGCAAGTGCTTGTATTGAACTTTAGAAAATAAGCATGAGCTTTTTACTTACTCTTAAGGTGCAAATCTGGTTTGTTTGATGATATGAGGATGACAAATTTGTCAAAATGCAAGAGCAGAGTGACATTAGCTTATTTTAGCTTGACTAGGGACCGTTTATTTAGTGCCACAAGAGCGACACGTGAGGTGACGCGAGGCGCGTTTTTCTTCCTATTCTAGGCATAATACCGCTTTAGTTGGTCGAGGTTTGTTGGGTTGGAAAATTCATTCCCATCTAGATCTGTGATCCTAACTGCACCCCCTGGAAGTATGGACTTGACTAGAAAGGGCCCGGCCCAATTAGGTTTGAATTTTCCCCGTGGATCGAGAGGTAAAAGAGCTCTAACCGATTTGAGTACTAAGTCTCCTTCCTTGATGTTCCTTGGCTTAACCCTTTTGTTGAAAGCTCGTTTGATACGTGCTTGATATGTTTGGACATTGTGCAAGGCGCATAGCCTACGTTCATCCAGGAGGATGAGTTTTCATATCTATCCCTCTTCCAGTCGGCTTCCGGGATTTGGCTTTCGAGTAAGATACGCAATGATGGTATTTCTAACTCAAGTGGTTATATAGCTTCCATGCCGTAAGTCAAATAGAAAGGGGTGGCCCCAGTGGGCGTCCTAACTGATGTGGGATATCCCCACAAAGCAAAGGGTATCTTGCTTGGTCAATCTCGATAGTTGTCAATCATTTTCTTGAGAATTGTGACAACGTTTTTGTTTGCTGCCTCTACCGCGCCATTAGTCTGTGGTCTATATGGCGAAGAGTGGTGATGCCTAATTTTGTACTTGGCTAGCAATTGCTCAGTCTCAGCTTGGAAATGTGATCCATTATCACTAATGATCTCATGTGGGCAACCGTATCGACAGATAATGTTGTTCTGTATGAACTTTGCCACGTTTTTAGCCGTGAGACTAGTGTAGGAAGCTGCTTCTACCCATTTGGTGAAATAGTCGATTGCCACTAGGATGAAACAATGACCTCCTGTTCCGGCTGGGGTTATCTTCCCGATTATATCAATTCCCCAGGCAGAAAATGGCCAAGGAGATGTCATCGTATAGAGCAATGAAGGAGGGACATGTTGTACGTTCCCGAAGATTTGGCAGTTGTGGCAATGCCTTACATATTTGATGCAATCGGATTCCATTGTGGTCCAATAGTACCTTAAACGTGTGATTTTCTTTGCCATCATGGGCCCACTCATGTGAGGACCACATTCTCCATCATGAACTTCTTCCATCACTTTCCGCGCCTGTGAATGATCAAGGCAACGTAGGATTACACCAAGAGGTGTTCTTTTGTATAGCTCTCCTTGCATGAGAACGTATTGGGAAGCCAATAGGCGTATAGCACGTTGTCCCGTTTTGTCCATATCGGGTGGATAGGTACCGTTGAGCTTGAAATTTAGGATTGCTTGGAACCAGGGTTCCTGTGCGATTTCCTCTTCATCGGTGATTTGATGGACGTAAGCCGGTTCTGACCGTCGTTCGATACATAAAGGCATTTCCACCATGTCATCTGGCATAGTAATCAAGGATGCAAGTTTTGCAAGAGCATCTGCAAATTGATTTTCTTCCCGAGGTAGGTGTAGATATGTCACGTGATCAAAGAATTGGGCAACTTGGTCTATTCTGGCTTGATAGGGTGCTAAGCTTTCGCTTCGGATTTTCCAAGATCCCGTAACTTGATGGATGATCAGGGATGAATCCCCATGTATTCGAAGGTTTTTAATGCCTAAGCTCACTGCCGCTTGTAGTCGAATGAGACAAGCTTCGTTTTCTGCAGCATTGTTTGTCACCTCGAAGTCGAGTTTGACAGAGATTGGTGTATGCTCACCTTCAGGAGAAATGAGCAACACTCCTATTCCAAATCCTCTTAAGTTTGATGCTCCATCAAAGTAAAGGTCCCAGGAGTCTACATCGGTATGGAGTATATCCTCGTCTGGAAATGACCAAGTGTCTATGGTTTGTGCATCATTGATGGGATTTTCTGCGAAGAATTCGGCAATGGCGCGCCCTTTTATAACTTTCAGGGGCACGTATTTGAGGTCGAACTCGGAGAGCATCAAAGTCCATCTCGCTAGACGTCCGTTGAGGACGGGTTTCTCGAAGAGGTTTTTGACTGGATCCATTCTGGAGTATATTTTGACGGAGTAGCTAAGCATGTAATAGCGTAGCTTCTTCGTCGCCCACACAAGAGCGAGGCATGTCTTTTCGAGTTGTGTGTATTTGCACTCGTACTCCAAGAATTTCTTACTAAGGTAGTAGATAGCCCTTTCTTCTTTTCCTACGGTTTGAGCTAGCATGGCACCAATGGTCATTTGATCCTTGAGATATAGACCAAGAGGTTGATCTCGTTGAGGTGGCATGAGCACTGGTGGTTTAGCCAATATCTCCTTGATTCGGTCAAATGCCTTCTGACAGTCATCATCCCACATGGTGTGATCCGTTTTCTTGAGCTTCTTGAAGATAGGTTCACAAATCATGGTAAGTTTCGATATGAATCGGCTTATGTATTATACTTTACCCAGGAATCCTCTGACTTCTTTTTTCTGTTTGAGGTTGTGGCATTTCGATCAAGGCTTTGATTTTGGAAGGGTCTATTTCTATACCTCGTTGGCTAACAATGTATCCCAGGAGTTTTCCAGATGCTACTCTGAATGCGCACTTCTGAGGGTTGAGTCTCATGTTATACTTTCGTAGCCTTGCGAAAAATTTGCGAAGGTTCGCAATATGCCCCTCTCTATCCTTGGATTTGACAATCATGTCGTCTACGTATACCTCAACTTCTTTGTGCATCCTGTCGTGTAAGAGTGTAGTTGCATTGCGTTGATATGTAACTCCAGCGTTGATTAAACCAAACGGCATAACCGTATAGCAATAGGTTCCCCATTGAGTGACAATGGCGGTCTTATGCATGTCTTCTATGGCCACCTTGATTTGATTGTAACCCGCATACCCATCCATGAAGGATAGTAACGCGTGGTCTGCGGTATTGTCCATCAATATGTCGATATGTGGTAAAGGAAAGTCATCTTTAGGACTTGCTTTGTTTAAGTCCCTAAAATCAACACAAACACGGATTCTCCCATCCTTTTTGGGTACAGGTACTATGTTAGCTACCCAGTCAGAATACTCGGAAACTTTGATGAACCCGGCTTTGAATTACTTATCGACTTCTTCCTTAATCTTGAGAGCCCATTCTGTTCTCATTCGACGAAGCTTTTGTTTCACAGGCTTGAAACCTAACTTAATTGGGATTCTATGTTCGGCGATATCCCTGTCGATCCCTGGCATGTCTTTGTAGGACCAAGCGAAGACGTCTTTGAACTCGTTTAGGAGGTCTATGAAATCGGCCCTTTCGGTAGAGCTCAAGATAGTCCCCATCCTAAGTTCTTGGGGTTCTAGTTCGGTTCCTACATTGATGGGTTCGGTGTTCTCTATTACTGGTCCCCCTTCCCCTTCTTGTAGTATTTCTTTGGCTACGTAGGGAGGTATCTCAATTGAGTCTGGGTCTTGGTCATCCTCAGTATCATCGTAAACAGAATTGCACTCAAGATAACACAAAGAGTAAGCAGAACCTGATTTATTCATATTTAAAGTTTGAGAAAAGTTGAAACAAGGAAGCCATCTGATCTGTGGTCAGTGGCGGTAAAGGGACAGTTGTTGGGACATTTCCCGAACTACTGTTACTATTTGAGGCTAAGCTAGGAGAAACAAAGGGAATGGGGATGACGACAGGAGGAGACTCCTTAGTGACTTCTCTAGACTCCGACTCGACTCCGACTCTAACTCTAACTCGAATTCATCATCTTCTGGTTCTCCTTTGAACATATGTCCTTCTCCAGTGGTGAGCTTGAAGAGTCTTCCTTGATTGTTGGTCAACTTGATTGATTTCCTCCATCCTTTCTGCTGATTTGTGTTTGTTTATGTGATTAACGCGGTAGGGTTGAAGTGATCTTCTTGAAGTATCATGGTAATGATCTCATCCTGCGCGGCTCTAACAAATCGATCTTCTCCAAACAATAGACTAACAGCTTGTTCTTCTAAGCAAGGTGCTTGACGAGCTTTGACGGTAGGAACCGTTTCTGGAGGAATGAAGTAGCAATCGTGAAATATCTCGATTCCGGCTAGCTTCCTTTCGAGATAGTGCCAAGGTTCGGGAAATCCGTGAAAGAGTTCTAGACTTCCTTCCTTAACGAAGTATCCGTTTAGGGTAGGGAGATAGGGTCGCATTTGGACTCCTACGTACTTACGGTTTTGAACTTGAGCAAGCATATCGAGAACTTCCTCTTTAGTGGGTTTGTACCCTAATCCAAGTGGTATTCTTTTTTAGTTGCCTTCCTTGTAGGGTGCGAAGGTGTTTCTTCGGATAGGGTTCAAAGGCATTCCAGGGAAGTATCCCTGGGATTTGAGTATGCGGTTGACCACCAAGTTGGAGTAGGGATCGTAGTATAAGGGTCCCAATTCACTTTCTATGACGCTTATGCTTTGGAAGCCCCCAAGCTCATATACTGGATCCGCAAGGACTTGATTGTTTGACTTCTTTTCGATTATTGCCTTGATGGGTGACGAAGTGATCGTCACCACTTTGCCATTTAGTGGGAGCTTGATCTTTTGATGAAGGGTGGACGTCACCGCTTTGGAAGCGTGAATCCAAGGTCTTCCTAGAAGTATGTTGAAGGAAGCTTCAATGTCCACTATTTGGAAGTTAACCTTTCGTTCAATTGGCCCTGTGGCTATGGTTAGGTTAACGAGCCCTACTACCTTTCGTCGTGTACCATCATATGCGCGAACACCTTGATTGGTAGGGGTCCAATCCGACTCTTTTATGCCCAATTTGTATGTCGTTTTGAGGGGTATGACGTTGACCGCGGAGCCATCATCAACCAAGGTCATTGGCACATTCTTCTTTAGACAAATGACGGTGATGTAAAGAGCCAAGTTGTGACTAGCGCCAAAGGGTGGCAAATCTTCGTCTGGGAAAGTAATAGGATTACTTAGCTTTGGTGATTCTTGGAAGACCAAGTTGACTACATCGTCGGGTGTGGAGTTATGTGCTACACTTAGTTTGGCCAAGGCTTGCAGTAAAGCTTGGCAATGTGGGAATGAGCTTGCTACCAGTTGCCAGACTGAAAGATCAGCCTTTGTCTTCTGTAATTGCTTGAGCAAATGATCAGTGGAGTCATCTTCGTTATCATTTGGTGTGACAACGTTGGTTGGGCCGTTTTGAGTAGTATTTTGATATGGACGCCCCGAACGAGTTAGGTGATCCACATCTTGGTCTTCACCATTTTGGACTATTTCTTTGACTAGGGAGTTTTCAATGAGATACTCGTCCTCATCATCATCGGCCCATACTCCATTGATTGTAGCTTGTTCCCTCATTCTCATGATTTCGTCTTCTAGTTGTGTGATTTGGTCTACTAGTTTGTCAACCACGGCGACTATTTCTTGCATAGTGGCATTTTGAGAAAAGACTAGTGGCACATGCTCTTTGGGTGCCGCATTGGGGTCATGTAAAATTGTCACCATATTTTCTAATTCCCAAACTTGCCTATCCACACTTCTTGCCCATGTGATGAAGTCGGAAATGGTAGGGGAAATGGTAGAGTAGAACCCTTCATTTCCGATCGCGCAGATCTCACCTTCAATTGGAGAAATGAGGTGTGAACAATCTAAGGTAGATTCTTCACTTGTGATCACTAGAATCCTAAGAGGGTTCTGAGTGTTGTTAGGTTTGCCTCCCGGCGGTATTGGTAGTTGACCATCCTTTATCATGTCTTGAAGCACATTTTTCAATTTGTAGCATTTTTCTGTGTCGTGTCCCTTACCCCTATGGTATTCACAGTATGAGTTCTCGTCCCAGAACTTGGACTTCTTTTCATGTTCGGGAGTAGGTCCTATGGGTTGGTGTTTGCCTTGCTTCATTAACCTCTTTAGAGCATTGGAGTAAGTGTCCCCAAGATTTGTGAATTTCCTTGGTGGGGTACTCTTCTTGGATGGCTCAAGAAGGTTAACTTCATCAGTCTTGCTAGTGGAGCCGTAAGAACGACTTGTTGAGCCTTGATATCCTCGACCTACCGTTTTGGACAAGAGCCCTTTACGGATGTCATCTTCAATCCTTGTTCCTAGTACGGTTAAGTCCACTACTACAAAAATTGATGTAATGCAACATTTCATCTGCAGCACTTTGTTTTTTATGTTGCATTTTAGTTAATCATGCAACACTTTATTCAAAAATGTTGCTTTTATTGATATAGGGCATCACTTTAAGAGAAGTGTTGCATTGTATTGTTATAAATGCAACGTTTTGACACAAATGTTGCATTTTGTCGCAACACTTTAAGCAACAATAGCAACATTCACTACTACAAAAAGCGTTATGGACATCACTTTATAAACATCGAGTTTTAGAAACCCTGTACAAAATAATAGACATCAGAGATATAAAAAAACCGATGTCTATATAATTTAATATACATCGGTTCAACTTAAAAACTGATGTCCATTTTAAATAACATCGGACGTATACAATATCCGATGTCTATTAATTTCCCCAAAATTGACTTAAAATATCCTTGAAAGTTTTGATGTTTTGGTACCTCAAATGATTGGCATAGATGGGTTTGAGATTATCGACGAACTTCTCCACAAAGGTAGCCTCATCCGGGCGTTCAACTAGTTGGGTACTAGTATTCCTCCACCTACTTAGGAAGTCGGTGAATCCTTCTTTGTCATTTTGGGTAAGAACCTCTAAAGTGCGCATGTTAACTTAGATCACAGCATTATCTGAATATTGCTTAGAAAACTCGATTGCGGCATCTTCCCAAGTGGCGATCTTCTTGTGTTCTAAAGAGTAGAACCATTGCTTTGGGATGGTGTCAAGAGATGAAGGAAAGATCCTTAAGAACATCTCGGGTTTTATGCCTTTGATAGACATGTAATCCTTGAAGGCACGAATGTGGTTTAAAGGGTTCTCATGCCCCTTGAATTTAGGGATATCCGTCATGTTGAAGTTGGTTGGCAATTTGGAATTGACGGCCTCATATTTGCGATTATTCTCCCTATAAATGTCATCCCCTTCAAGGTACATCAATTGCTCCTCTAAGTATTGGAGTCTTTTCTCAGCTGCAGTCGCACCCATGGGAGAGCTTTCTTCCCTGAAGTCATTCACGAAGTCATCAACAACTTCACTTTCCCGAGGGGGGATCCTCGTTTCTACGGCGTAGATCCGGCCTTCGATGGTGTCAAGGCGATCATACACTTGGTCTTGGGTAACTTGGATTTGAGCTAGTGCGGCTAGGATTCGATCATTACCATCTTGAAGTTGATTGAAGTTCGCGTCACTTGTTTCAGGCATCGTGGAAACTGGATAAGAGATCGACGACGAATCAAAACACGATCGACCATCCTAACACACTTACTAAAAGAAGAAATGTTTTGACTTGTGAAGTGGGTATGTGCCACTTGTGTCGAGTGAGTTTTGAACAAAAGACAAAGGTTTGAAAATGTGTATCCTAGTCAACTATAGTGTAGTTGTACGAGTGGACTCGAAATGAGGTTTGAAATGGGCTTGGGCCCGAATTTTGACTTGACAAACGGACAGAGTTTCGACTCGCTTTTGCGCTAATCATGGGCCTCTTCGAAATTTTCATTTAAAAAAGGGATTTTGATTTTTTGCAAAAAATCGTCATGATTTTGTTTAAAAAAGGTGATCACGTAAGGTACAAACATTTATACAAGCATTATAACGGGATGCTGAGTGCATTTAAAAGGGTTTTGGTTTAAAGGGTGGGTTACCATACCGAACAATCAAACTCGAAGTCTGTGGAGAGGCTCGTACCGAACAAGAGTAAGGCCGATTCCTAGTCCATTTCCTCAAGTAGTGAAGGTCCTTGATACAAACAAGAGTAAGCATCATGCTATGGATGACGTCAATCGCTATCCATCCTTAGGCCCAAATAAGAATTAGGACCGTTTAGACGGGACGATTGGTCGAATTGGTTGGGTTGGGCCTAGGAAGACCGAATGAAACGATCTAGGAAGACCGAGTTATGAAAACCGACAATTGTCTTATACAAACTATTCCTTAACCTTGTTCAAGTTTCACCCTTTTGGCTACACGTAAGTGTATTATTCCCCAGCAGAGTCGTCAAACTGTGGACAATGGGCCACGGGGGGAGCTTGGGAAACAAGCGTTTGCATTTGTGGAGTCGCCACCAATTTTTATGGGAAATGGGAACCGTTCGAATACCTCGTGTCATGTCAAGACACAAAGTAGTGACATGAACACTAAGCAATCGTTACCCTTAGCATTCTATGTTTTGAATGACTCTCGTGGATGTCAATGAACACGGATGTTCACAGAGATCTGGAGTAAGGGTGAGGGTACGTATTAGGAAGTTCTTTTGATCGAACACCTAATACCGCCCGCCTCGATAGCGGCCTCTACTAATGATTAGGGAAATCGTCTATACTTGATATATCGTCGATTTTATGCATGCAATGCAACATCCAAGTTTTAATCCTAGCATGTGAATATTTAACTAAGTCGGTGAAGGGTCAAAGTAGGATTTAAGTTCAATTACATGTGAAAACATACAAATGATACAAAATACAATGATAAATACAATAGGAAAATTACGATAATGAAAATTACAAGAATTACAACGGGTTTAGCGATTTATGTCGAAAATACCTTTAAAACGGATAAATTGAGAAAAAGAATAAAAGAATGAATTAACGAACAGATGATTAGGCGATAATACGGTTAATAGTTAACTATACGTAAACTAATTAAACAGGTCAAGGCAGAACGGAAGTTCAGAGACAGAAATCAACCTGGAACAGTAGCAATGAAGAGCGCCCCTTTGGAAGAGGCGCGGCCCATTGCTATTGCGTCTGTTCCAAGGGTGAGTTCTGGCTGTGAAACCGGAACTGCAAATTGTTAATATAAATTGGTGAATTTAATGGTTAATTACGATATTCGACTCGGATGAAAGTGATTTAATGAATTAATTACATACGAATGAGTCATAAAAGCGATAAAACATGGACGAGACGGAATTAAGATGAATTATTTACATGAATGAAGATTGATTAGTGACATAGGTGAATTAATTAGGTTAAACATGACGAATTAATGACAAACTAATGACAAATATGCGATGAACAGATGAAAATATATCAACGATCGAATCCCAGAAACTCAATATGAACAAATCGAATTTCTATAATCCGGATTGAATTTAATGACGAAAACCCGCAAATATGAGATTATAAGGGATTTAAGTCGGATTTAACAATGAATTCTATACTAATAAATGATAAATGATATA